>NC_133770.1:239472785-239563522 GCF_003597395.2 Chelonoidis abingdonii
CTACTTTCACACAATCAAGCAGCAGCAGACACACAACTCCCAACCCCGCCCCCCAGAACCCCTCCCCCATATATACAGTTTAGTATTGTGCTAAAATTTTTTGACAAGGTAAGGAAACAATTTCTGTGCTTGTTTATTTAAAATTAAGGTGGTTAAAAGCAGCATTTTTCTTCTGCATAGTAAAGTTTCAAAGCTGTATTAAGTCAATGTTTAGTTGTAAACTTTTGAAAGAACAAACAATTTTTTTTTCAGAGTTATGAACAACCTCCATTCTCAAGGTGTTTGTAACTTTGAGGTTCTACTGTAGTTAACCCTGCTAAATCTATTCACTTGTAATTGCCAAGTGTGATTCATAATGATTTAGACTGGAACAGATGGAAATTGTCTCATCTGTTTCTGCCTCTAGGGTTGCACAAAACATATATAAATCATAACAGTAGAAAATTATGCTAGTGAAATAGGACAGCAGACATGGAAACACAAGTGGACAATATTTTATTTAAAATGTTGTGTTTTATAAAATAATTAAGGATACATTGGAGGTGATTTTAGGGCAATCCATAGTAACTGTGCTAAAGGAGGCCAGACAAGGTGGGTGAGATAATGTATTTTATTGGACCAACTTCTTCTGAAGAGCTCTGTGTTGTTCGAAAGCTTCTCTCTCTCACCAGCAGAAGTTGGTCAACTTACAGATATTACCTCATCCATCATGTAGTCATGTCAGTCCCAGGAGATTAGAGAGACAACTATTCTGCGTACAACTTAGGGAGACCACTCACTTTTGAAGTTGTATGTTTGCTTTAGAGTTGTAAGATTGGAAGGGCTGACATTGACATTTTGGTATGCTGTATAGATATTAGTAATATTGATATACAGATTAGTAAATAGACATAGATATTAGTAATAAAGCAGATTCCCGTTGCTGGAATAAGAAGCATGGGCATATTTTCTTTAGTTGTTGATAGTGAAATTCCTTTCACCTTTTCACTCATCAACAAGGTAACTTCTTGGAAAATTCTTTCATTCGCTTGTATTTTAATAGAAGGATTTAGTAATGGTTATATGTAAATGGTATCTATTTTTAAATGAGAAAGGCAGTAATTCATATAGGAACTCTAAATAACTATAAAACAAAAGAATACAGAAAAGCTATAGCAAACATTGAAATTGGGATCATTCAAATTAAGGCTAACAGGCCATCATTAATACATAATATAGATATAAAACCTTTTACCTGCAGTTTTCTTGGTTTTTGTTGGTTTGTATTCCAAAAATATCCTACATTTCCAAAAAGTGGAAATTGCCTTTCATTTCTCTTTTATTAAAGTGGAACAAATTGCCCTGTCATATTCAAGAAGGTGTAATTCCTAGATCCTGTACTGTATTTGGCAAGTAAAATTAGATAGTTCAAAACTTATTGAATTATTCATTTTGTTTTGTACAGAAAAATTATCTGACAACAAATGAAGTAGATCCATATACTCAGGGACTATCTCTTCCTATTGGCGAGAGGAGGTCAGCCAAGGTAGGTGTGCAGGTGTAAATTCAGTAAATATTTTACATAACTAATGAATTTAAAAAACCTTAAGTTTTCAGTGTTGTGCAAAAATAGACTTTCCAGTTGACAATAAAAAATGTGCCAAACTTTTTATCCACTTCATATATGAACATATTCCTTTATACCAATTTTAAATAAAGTGAAGCCTTCTAATTCTATAATAAACATTTCTGATTGATTGATTTAATTATCAAGATTCTTTTTCCATGGGTAAGCCAGTACATTGATTTGTAGGTAATGAAATGGTCAAATTTTTCTTTTAAGAAGAGCTATCGATTAATTGCGGTTAACTCACATGATTTAACGAAAAAAATGAATCCAATTAAAAAAACTAATTGCAATTAATCACACTGCTAAATAATAGAACACCAAATGAAAGTTTATTAAATATTTTTGGATGTTTTTCTGCATTTTCAAATATATTGATTTCTGTTATAACACAGAATAAAAGTGTACAGAACTCACTTTATTATTATTTTTGATTACAAATATATGCACAGTAAAAATGATAAACGAGAAATGGTATTTTTCTGTTCACCTCATACAAGTACTGTAGTGCAGTCTCTTTAGCGTGAAAGTGTAACTTACAAATGTAGATTTTTTTTGTTTGTTACATAACTGTACTCAAAAACAAAACAATATAAAACTTAAACACCTACAAGTTCACTCAGTCCTACTTCTTATTCAGCCAATCACTAAGACAAACAAGTTGGTTTACATTTATGGGCGCAACTGCTGCTTGCTTCTTATTTACAATGTCACCTGAAAGTGAGAAGAGGCGTTTGCATGGCACTTTTGTAGCTGGTGTTGCACGGTATTTATGTGCCAGATATGCTAAACATTTGTATGTTCCTTCATGCTTTGGCCACCATTCCAGAGGACATGTTTCCATGCTGATGATGCTTGTTAAAAAATAATGCGTTAATTAAATTTGTGACTTACAATTCTCTCCCAAGGAGGTATGTCTTCTGTTCTGTTTTACTCGCATTCTGCCGTATATTTCATGTTATAGCAGTCTTGGACGATGGCCCAGCACATATTCATTTTAAGAAAACTTTCACAGTAGATTTGACAAAATGCAAAGAAGGTACCAGTGTGAGTTTCTAAAAATAGCTACAGCACTCGACCCTAGGTTTAAGAATCTGAAATGCCTTCCAAAATCTGAGAGGGATGAAGTGTGGAGCATGCTTTCAGAAGTCTTAAAAGAACAACACTCAGATGTGGAAACTACAGAACCTAAATCCCAAAAAGGAAAATCAGCCTTCTGCTGGTGACATCTGACGCAGATGAGGAAAATGAATACATGTTGGTCCACTCTGCTTTGAGTGGTTATTGAGCAGAACCCATCATCAGCATGGACACATGTCCTTTGAAATGGTGTTTGAAGCATGAAGGGACATATGACTCTCAGTGCATCTGGCATGGAAATATCTTGCGATGCTGGCTACAAGACTGCCATGTGAATGCCTGTTCTCACTTACAGGTGACATTTTAAACAAGAAGTGGGCAGCATTATCCCCTGCAAATTGTAATCAAACTTGTTTGTCTGAGCAATTGGCTGAAGTAAGACTGAGTGGACTTGTAGGCTCTAAAGTTTTACATTGTTTTATTTTTTGAATGCAGTTATTTTATTGTACTTAATTCTACATTTGTAAGTTCAACTTTCATGATCGAGACTGCACTACAGTAATTGTTAGGTGAATTGAAAAATACTATTTCTTGTTTTTTACAGTGCAAGTGTTTTTGTAATAAACATAAATATAAAGTGCGCATTGTACACTTTGTATTCTGTGTTGTAATTGAAATCAATATATTTGAAAATGTAGAAATATATTGATATTATTTCTTATTTGTATTATCATAGTGCCTAAGAGCTTTAGCAATGGTCCAGACCGCATTGTGCTAGGCACTGTACAAACAGAACAAAAAGATAACCTCTGCCCAAAAGAGCTTACAGTCTAGTCAGTTTTCAAGTACTCTGCCAGATGCACACTTTTCCACATACATGTTTATGTATGAAGAGCAAGACACAGAGATGTAGTGGTTCAGTTACTATAAATATGTAAAGACATAATATTTAAGGGTTTGTATATTAGCATATTATATATCCTTTTTTTAATGGTGAAGAATCTAATGACTGCTAAAATATGGCAGGCTTTATAGCACTGAAGTATTATGAATATGCCATTGCTAATGATTTTACATCAACACTTGAATTTCTATAACCTCTGCCATGTGTAAAACCTGCTGGGCTTTAATATTCACTAAGTGTGTTGAGGTCCCTGTTGAGCAGTATTGGCAACTTTGTGTCCTTAAAGCTATCTCTACTTTTTTTTTTATCATCTTTTATCCTTTGATAACTTCTTGCTAGTTTTACATTGTCCTGCTAGAAACCACAAACACCAAAAGATTAAAAATGTAGCTGTTGTGAACATCAGCTTCATTCAATAAACTATTATCAACATGTCAGACCCATGGTGATAACTCTACATATAAGTGGAGTTGTGAATTCTGCTTGAAATTTTACCATGGAGTGCAAGTGAATGTATATGTAGTGTTTTGTATATTATTATCCATTTTGACTGTGGGAGTGAGGGAGCAAAAAATACTGCCAAAGGTGGGGAAAATCATGTTCATATGACTAGTATATTTCTTATTTTCATTTATATTACAGTAATGAAAATTAGGATTGGGCCCCATTATGCTAGGTGCTACATAAGACAATCCTTCTGAAAACTGAGGGCAATAATCTCAGGAAAATTTTTTAGTTGATCACTGTTTTATTTTCCTGCCGTTGCCTCTGGAAACTATCAGTATTTTATTATCCGTTGGCATATTATCTCCATTTATTTTAAGGTGTATGGGGGGCTGGCCCTGACTCTTGTCACTCTCAGGAGGGTAAATCCATTTTTATATGGGGACTGGGTGGGTGGGGGAGATTTATTTGTTTATTTGTTTCTCTCTCTCTCTGGTTCTTCATCCATCATACTTGTATGGCTCCTGTTGCCACAGTATGTGAATAGCCTCATAACACCCTTGAGAGGGGTACTCTTAGTCTCTGTGTCAGTTGCCCATCTATAAAATGGGGTTAAGTGACTTGCCCAAGGTTTGACTAGGGTTCTGTGAGGGGGCCACCCTCAGATTGCTCAATCTGGGCAAACTGCAAATAATGGAGCAGACAGTCCCTCAAAATGATGGTTATTTCTAATAAACTCACCAAACCAACAACAAAACAGCTTCTACAATGCCTTACTGGTTACCCAGAAGCCAAAAATACAGTTCCTTAAGCAATCCAGCCTTGGGCTCCCATCCAGACAGCCAAATCAAATATGATAAGGATTACTGAAAATCTTGTTCATCATATATAAAGTTCTACCAATCCCAAAGGATCGGACACGTTATCCACCAGGTCAATGAATATTTCAGATCTTCCCCAAATACACACTTACAGCTCGTTCTTATTAACTAAACTAAAATTTATTAAAAAAGAAAAGAGATTGAGTACTGGTTAAAAGTTCATTACACATACGGATACGAATAAAGTTCTTACATCAGTTTCATAGTAGAGATGGTGAGCTTCAGCATTGCAAAAAGCTCTTTCAGAATTTGTTCCTTAGGTTACAGTCCAGTGTCCGATATCAGGGTGATCCAGACAAGCTGCAGACCTCAGTCTTGTGACTTAAATTTCCCTTGATGAAGCTTAAGGAGATCTGAGATACAGGATCAGAGTTCTTTTATAAGTCTCTGGCAAGTTATTGATAGCCTATTGACCGCAGGTATTAGTTGGGTGAAGTATTGTGGCTTTGAAGTAAAACCACCTATTTCCTATCGTACACAGGTAACTAGTTGCGTTCATCAGTATAAGGTAATTATCCAGTAAGCAGTTCATAGACAGTTTACTACAAACTTCAAAAAGAAATATAGACAACGATATTGTTACACCCAAGTTCCATCTAACTGTTGCAATTCCCTTTTGATCTCTGAACCAACAGAATATAGTAACAGACAGGAACCATCTACATAGTTAACATCGAACAAGATATAAGTAAACAAATCCAATTAGTATTTACCTAAAATTCCCTGCCAATACAGGTTTGCATTTCAAAGCTCTAGTCTATCTAACATGGTTTTGTTAGCTATTTATAAGAAATAGCCTTAATTACCATTTAAATACAGTACTTCTCTAATATGTCAAAGTTGAATTTGGGTCATGTAGCCTGTTAGTTGCTTAACCCTTTCTGTCTCAGTGTCACACAAGATCACAGACAAGTCTGTGGAACAGCGGGTACTTGAATCCAGGTTTCCCACATCCTGTGTTTGCACCCTACCCACTGTAGAGTGTGTGTGTGTGTGTACGACAATCACTGCAGAATCTGTCTCCCTTTGAAGAACAATTCAGTAGAAACTTCTTAGATTTTTAGCAGTTAAATACACAAGAGGATTATGCCCACACTGGGCATGCTCTGGGTTGGGACTGAGCCTATTTCTCCTATGCTCTCATTGATTCCCTTGATGGGCCCAAGCAGCATGGAGGAAGAAGCTGTCTAATTTGAATGTAGAGGGGACAAAAATTGGACTTGCTGGAGAGTGGGGGAAGAGTAGAGTCGTGCAAGGAGCCTAAGGGGTTGGAGGCTAGAAACTGGGATTGGAGGCTGGCAGGTGGAAGAGAGGGAAACAGCGAATGAGAGTTAGTTTAGAGAGGACGGCAGCTGGCTGGGCAAGGAGATTGGGAGCTGGGAGTACATGTCTGGGAGCCAGTAGATCAGTAAGGAGACTGAGGTTGGATGAGGAGCCAATGGGAAGGCAGAGATGGCTGTGCAAGGAGGTGAGGAAAGAGGAGAGACATCTGAGGAGAAACTGGGTGTCAGGGTGCGAAGTGGAACTGGCTGTGCAAAAAGACTTGGATAATGAAGCTGCGGGGTGGGGGAAGATACAGAAAGTGGGCAGGAGCTAAAGGAAGGAGACGAAAATGGGGAACGTGGGTGGGAAAGCAACTGGAGGTTAGGATGAGGGTGAGAGATATTAGATGAGAAGCTGGTACAGGGGAACTGGGACTGACTGGGCAAGGAGACTGGTGGCAAGGAATTCAGGGGTGGGGAGGACTTGAAATGGTTGGACAGCAAGACTGGGATGGGGAGTCTGGAGTGGTGAGACAAGAGCTAGCTAGGCAAGGAAGCTGGGATTGGAATGAGAAGTCCAAGGAGTGGAGAATATGACTGGCTAGGTAAAGAGAATGGGATTGGCATGAGGAGCCAAGGGTGGGCAAGAGACAGGACTGGGATAATGGCAGGTTGGAGGAGATAGGGAAGAAGGAGTCATGCTTGGGGAGAGGACTGTGACCATTAGATAACTCTCCCCTCCAGAGCCTGGAATGGAACCCCAGATTCCAGAGTCTCTTAATATTCGTCTGTCAGCAGATACCTATGAAACCTACTGGTAAAACTGTCCAATCCCATTTTAGTCCTTGTCCACACAGAACGTGATGGCTTACTACTGCCGTCAGTTACTCCGTTATCTCGAGTGGCAGAGGTCTTTGTAGTCAATCTAAAGATTCCAACCCTGTTGATGTCCCATGTAGATGTCAGTATAACTCTACATGATGGAATATCTGGGGTTTTTTTCAGCTTGCTTCCTTAAACCTAGGAAATTACACACAAGCTGCTTTAAAAGAACATCATTAAGGTTACAAAGTCAATCATTGAAAAGTTAGGAAATACCAGAATCAGGGTTGCCTGTACAAGGCCTTGTTAATCCACCAATACCTCTGTGTCAGCACTTAAAAGCAGAAAGTAGTACTGTTCCAAAGATGAACCCATATGCAGGCCACTACCCAGCACCTAGCAAGAGACTAAAAGACTCACCATAACTTGCCCTGGGCTCTTCCCTTGAAAGGTCATAAGGTTATAAAGACTTAGTTTTCTTCGAGTGGTTGTCTATATGTATCCTATTGTTTATGTTCATGCACCCAGTGTACTTGAGTTCAATTTGTTTTGTCCAGCACTGTCTTCCGGGGACTATGCCTGCGTTCCAAATGTCCTTGTGTCTCTGACTGAAAGCATAAAGCATAAGGCAACCTCAGTCACTTCTGAGTTCCTTCTCACCATGCATGACTACGAGCTGGAACTTGGAGTGTCCAAACTTGTTTGCTCTCTGTGTGGCTATTCTTTATGTAAGTAGTTGTACATAATTAGGTAGTTATTAGTGTTAAGGAATCTCTCCATCCAAACTCCAGTACAACTGCCTCTCCAGCAACATATAATATCTCAGTCAGTCACATCCTCCGTCTGTATCCATGCTCTCTGCGCCTCATGGCATGGACGCTGACTGGGTAACATCAGTAGAGAGTATCTTAACTGACATGCAAAACATTCTTATCCGCAGTGGAAAAGACTCTTAAGGGCATGTTTAATCTGGCAAGTGGAAAGGATTCAGTGTCTGGGCACAACACCATCAGTTATCTCCATTTCTCACTTAGATACCAGACATATGGTGGTACCTTCTGTTATTAAAGAACTCTGGATTTTCTGTGAGCTCTATGAAGATTCACCTGGCAGCCATCTCAGCCTCTCACCCTCCAATTTAGGGGTATTCCACATTTTCACACCCTACAGTGGTTTGGTTCCTAAAAGGCCACCTGAGGGTGTATCCCCCCCCGTCAGAGAACCCTCCATCTCCTTGGGATCTAAATATTGCACTGATGTGTGTTTATGTGCCCACCCTTTGATCTACTAATGAAACAGGGAATATGTCAACTTTCCATCAAAACAGCCTTTTCGGTAGCAATAACATTAACCAGAAGGGTAGGTGAGACCCAAGCATTAATGCAGGGCACCCATGTACAGCTTTTCATAAAGAGGGGGTGTAATTGAGACCTCACCCAAAATTTATACAGAAGATAAGCTTGATGCTTATCGGTTTCAGCTAATGATTAAACTCCGCTGCCGGGCATCCCGGCTGCCACTGCCTACACTTGGGGACCCCCACTGCTGCCTGGGCCTGGCATCCCGGGGTCCTGGCTGCCGGGTGTGGTGGCGGTGGCAGCAGCAGCAGGGATCCCTGGGTATGGTGGTGGCAGCAGTGGAGCCCTGTGTAAAATGGAAGGGTACTGCAGCACTCCACACACATCTAGTTCCCCTGGGGGTACTAAGAAGTCTTCCAGGGGGTACACCTCTAAATCAATGTTTCTTGACATGGGGCAGCTCAGTGAGAGCCAAGGAGTGATTCCAGGGAAGATTTTGTATCCCCTGAGCTGTGCTCCAGTACACTATTCTTACCAGTAGTATCTTTGGCCACGCTGGATCCCCCTCGGGTGTTCAGCCCTATTCCTGGAAGCCACCTTCATCCATTGTGTATAGGTCTAGGTCTCCCTCACCTAAGAGGCATATTAAGCGTTCCCTAGTCAGCTCAGCTGCTTGAACCTTCAGCTACTTGAGAGGCAAGAGGAATAACAATTTCTAGGGGAAAGAGCATCTAGTTCTGGCTGCAATATCCTCATCTTCTCCTCACAAGCCAGAGAGCTCACATACATTGGCATCTGTGGGCATATTTAAGGTTTTCCAGCACTTAATAAAGCAGATGGTATAAATCTTAAACATTCTCCTGAAAACTGTTCATGAGAAAAAACACAATCTCTTGAACATACTGCACTTGTCAACTCCAGGGAGGTTAGCCATGACAATACATGATAGTCTGCTGGAACCTGCTAAATCCATCTGGCGTACTCTGGCTTCTGTTTCTGTCACATGCAAAAGAGCAGATAGGAGATATTGAGTGTGCAAGAAGGGATCTGAATATTTTACATTCATCCTGTAACCATCTTTCTTGTGCAAGCAGTACAAGAGAGAATGAAATAGCAGGGATCACTAAAATGGATCCAATTTAGTGGTCCCTTGTGGGCGGGGGAGGAATTCCCCCAAAACTGATTCTTTTTGGCCAGAAGGTATACTAGTCTGCAAGCCTTCAGATGACAGTAACACATTATCAAGTGCTGCTCTCTAAATATGACTTTTTAGATAGGGAGCAAGCTGTCTAATTGCACTGATAAATTGCCCAAGAAACACCAGGCATTCTCTAATGGCTAAAGTCCCTAATGGCTGAAAGTCAGCCAACTATACACCGAACTCTGCAGGCTTTGCTGGATGCCTCAGCAGCATGTACAATGGCTACAGCAATAGGGTTGTCATGGCTTCAGTCATCCCCTAGAAAGGTCCAGGCAACAGCTGAGGACCTCCCAGTTGAAGGTAGTAAACTCTTCAGCAGTGGCACTGACAAAGTCCTCTGAACTTCAAGAGATTCCTGGGCAACTCTGGTCTTTTTAGTACTTGAGGTTTCTGAGTCTTGAGAGGAAACAGTTGAGACAATTCTATGATTAGCCACTGAGATCTTTGGAGCCACCGAGGAAGAAGCAGAGATTCTACAGGAGGTGACCTTTTGCTGCCTCCTTAGCTGCCCTGCTGTCTGAGACTTCAGATAGGTTCCTGACAAAGGTAGTAAGCCTGCCTATTTGAAGCCTCCATGTTGGAGAGACAGGGTATGAAGATCATGGTCGCCAAAGGAGGGGGAATAGTTTAAAACAAAAAGGGTCCTCTGGTTTAAGGGCAGAGCTTTTATTCCCACTACTTTTTAATCTTAAAAAGGTGGTGGGGAGGGGCGGGTTGAAAGCCAATCCTCGACCTTTGTCTCAAAATTTTCATCCAGTTCTACAGATTCTGAATGATGACCCTAACTTCTGTAATACCTTCATTTGATCCTCAGGGCTGATTTGCAGCTCTTGGCCTGCAAGACACTTCCTGTCATATCTCATATCTTCACAGTCAAGCTGGAAGGGCAAGGATCAGTTCTGGGTCTGGTTCTGTTCAGTATCTTCAGCAGTGATTTAGATAATGGCATAGAGAGTATACTTATAAAGTTTGCAGATGATACCAAGCTGGGAGGGGTTGCAAGTGTTTTGGTGGAGAGGATTAAAATTCAAAATGATCTGAACAAACTGGAAACATGGTCTGAACTAAATAGGATGAAATTCAATAAGGAAAAATGCAAAGTACTCCACTTAGACAGGAACAGTCAGTTGCACACCTACAAAATGGGAAATGACTGCCTAGGAAGAAGAACTGCAGAAAAGGACCTGGGGGTCACAGTGGATCACAAGCTAAATGTGAGTTACTAGTATAACAGTGTTCCAAAAAAAGCAGACATCATTCTGGGATATATTTTGCAGGTGTGTTGTAAGCAAGACATGAGAAGTAATTCTTCCACTCTACTGTATGCTGACTAGGTCTCAACTGAAGTATTGTGTCCAGTTCTGGGTGTCACATTTCAAGAAAGATGTGGCCAAGTTGGAGAAGGTCCAGAGAAGAGCAACAAAAATGATTAAAGATCTAGAAAACATGACCTATGAGGGAAGATTGAAAAGAAATGGGTTTGCTTAGTCTGGAGAAGAGAAGACTGAGGGAGGATGTAACAGTTTTCAAGTACATATGAGATGGTTCCAAGGAGGGAGGAGAAAAATTGTTCTCTTTAACCTCTGAGGACAGAACAAGAAGCAATGAGCTTAAATTGCAGCAAGAGCAGTTTAGATTGGATGTAAGGAAAAACTTGCCTAGAGAGTTTGTGGAATCTCTGTCGTTGGAGATTTTTAAGAGCAGGTTAGACAAACACCTGTCAGGGATGGTAGATAATAATAAGTCCTGTGTTGAGTGCAAGGGACTGGACTAGAAGATTTCTCAAGGTCCCTTCCAGTCCTGTGATTCTATGAAGACAACTGACTCACAATAGATACCTCAGGTTCCTGCTAGGAACTTCTCACTACCAATGCAGAGTCCTGGCCACCAGCCTCTCTTCCATACTCAGGTGTTGTCACCAAATGTCTGATGGTAGTTGCAGCTCTCCTAAGACGACAAGGAAGCCAGGAGTATTCTTACCTAACCAATTGGGTAATCATAACTGGTGATTAGCTCCTTTCAAGAAATCCTGAAGTTCTCTGCCCCACCAAGTTTCAAAGGCAATAAAGAGAAATCCACGCTCAGTCTGACTCAGAGCACAGAGTTTATAGGAGCAGTGTTACTCTACATCAGCATTGGCTTACCTTCCACAGGAGAGATTTTAAACAGTAACAAACCTCATTAATCAGCCGCAACCCCACTTAAGAACCCAGTGAGGCTGTGTTTCAGACTTCTAGGATAAGGTTATCATAGGGTTATTTACTCTACAGTAGCTGTGGTTCTTTGACAGATGTTGTCCAAGCAGATTCCATGATCCACCCTATTTCCCTGCAACTACTTATGTGGTATTCGATATTAGAAAAAGAAATGAGAGGCAGTTGTACACACTCTGCGCTTTTATATCTTTGCATGGTGGGGTGACACAAGGGCACGTTGGTGTAAAAGTGGCCCGAGTGGACACTGCTAGCCTTTAAAAAATCTGATCTCATATGTATGAAGGAGGTGCATATGTACAAAGAGTGGGATCAGTATGGAAGACACATTGCAAAGAACCACAGTTATTGTAGGGTAAGTTATTGTTCTGTGCAGAGACAACCTTGATTTCTGGCATTTCCTAACTTTTGAATGTATGACTTTGCAACCTTAATAATCTTTCAATGTAGTTTTTGTGTGTAATATATAAAATGTATTCCTTAAACAATTACTAAATGCATGCCTGTAGGAACTGAGTACGGATATACCGAAAGTAATACTCTGGGGCCCTGGGCACATGCACCAGATGAACTTCATCCACCAGTGGAGCTCATGATTAGCTGTCCATTAACACTCAACTAATCTTGGGGTCACCAGCAGACCTTATAAATGACATGTAAAGGATTATACACAATATTGGTTTGTGCTCTTTTGTTCTTCTTTATTGTGTACAAAGAAGGCCTGGAATATTTTTATAAACAGTTTCTTTCCCCTGTCTTTTTTACTTTAAAAATATCAGGAATGCCAATTTTACTCTTCTCTGGTTTGGTGGAATATCTCGTGTTTTCTCAGAACATGCGCAGTATGAGCTTTCACACCTTTTAACTCATGAGGCATTTTTTCTCCAAAATGTTTACTAGATATTGGTGTTTAATATGTGTTAAGATGAATGGTTTTAGGTAGTCTAACTAAAAATCTTTCTCAGTTGCTCAGCTTTCAGTCTCTTGACTCTTGCAATGTTCTTTAGTCACCAGAGTCTTTCAAGTTAGACAAAATCTAAATTTCAAAGTAAAAACAAAATAAACTCCCCTTTTCTTTGAGTGGGAAAAGACCACCTTTCCAGGCCTCCTATATACATCACAAAGAAGGGTCTGGGTTCAAGTCATTTTTTTTCTTTGCAGATAACCTTCAATATTTTGCTTATTTATTATTGCTTTATTTTTAAATTTCTAGTATCCTTTAAAGAGTAAATAAACGGTCTTAACCCAAGGGAACACACAACATTGAATTTTTTTACGATTCACAAGTTTTTAGCAAACTATTCATATGATGTATGACATTGTTCTCCCTGTAATTTGGTGTTTATTCAGGGAGTTTACAGCTAGGTGCCTGTGGTATTATTACCAGGATAGTTTCAATAGCCATGTGAGGACTGAAGCGCTTTTTAATCGTTAGCTAAATTGAGCTGGATTAACTCAATTGAAATCTCCACCTGATTCTAATGTAGATCCATTTTAACATGTTTAATTCAAATTTAGCTTGTTGAGTTATAGTCTAGGCTGTAACTGACTGAAGTCCGGTCTACATACAAATATTGTACCTCTTTAACTTTAGTGGCCTAGTTAAAGAGGTACAATCCTGACCCAATGACAAACCAATAAAAACTAAATACCTTCAGGCCCTATTTTGTACATCAAAAAGAAGTAAAAAAAGAAATAAATTTATTATTTTAATATCTCCTGCAAAGTTAAAAACCCTCTCCCTAAAGCACAAAGTTATGAAGCACTTTCCAATGTCTGTTTCAGGAGAAACTACGACTTGAAAGAAACAGGGAATACAATCAGTATCTCAGGGACAAGGAAGAGTGGAATGAAAGGTTAAGGAAAATAGGAAAGAAAAACAGAGAGGTAATACAGATTTTGCTGAAGTCAATTCACTCTGGGAGAACTTAAATGAGGTTGTTAATTTTTCTCAATGTCAGTTGTCTAATTGTTCTGGAGGTTTTACGTGTGATACATTCTAAGTCTCTTCAGAAGAAGAGCAGTAAAGAATATGTGTTTACTGATAATATTCCTCCTCACCCCTTTTTTCCACAGGAAGATAATTTTAGCAATTATCACTATTCTGGGGCCATTTTTGCTTCTCTGATTAGTCTCTGTCCCCCTAGTACCCTTGTTAGTTTATTTCTTTTTTTTGTTTTAATTGGGAGAAGAGGGGAACTTATTTTAAAGCAAACTGCATCAAGGTATGTGTATATTAACAGTCTTTACTCATCCTTCCCCTTCTTGATGCATGTGATATCCCTTGTTTAGACTGTAATCTCAGGAATCTATCTTTCAAGTGGTTTTTTTTGGTGTGTGTATGTAGTATCTGTCACTATAAAACAGTAATAGAGGAAGAATATTTCTTAATATTTTAAGCTCTCTGTCTACAATATCTACAGATATATAAAAATCTACAATATCTAACACAGCACAATAATATATTTTAAACAAGTATAAACAATTTTAATGTTTTTGACATAATATAGCCATACTGGGTAGATTGACCCCAATTTTGATTTTTTTTTTTCTGTCAAGTTTGCCTTATTAGTGGGGGAAATGGAAATGTAGCATAAAGTATGACTTCTTACCTAGCATGCTGCCAATGTTAAGGACGCAGTTAAATATATAACTAGTTAAATGAATGCAAAAATAAGTATAAAGCTATATGTTTTTTAAAAGATATACCCACACCCTTATCCATCCCTTCCAACTAAGTATGTGGTCATAGATAATCTGTGTGTTGCCCTGTGAAGCAGCCTATAAGTTTGGCTCTAAAATATAACCTGAGTAAGGACAGTAAGACTATGTCTACACTAGCACTTTTGTTAGTATAACTTATGTTGCTCAGGGATGTGAACCCCCTCCCCCCCGAGCAATATGAGTTTCTCCAATGTGGACAGCGCTGTGTCAGCGGGAGATGCTCTCTGGCCGACATAGCTACTGTCACTTGTTGGGGGTGGTTTAATTATGTTGATGGGAGGGCTCTCTCAGCATAGAGTGGCTACCCGGGAGATATTACAGCGGCACAGCTGCGTCTGTACAGCTGTGCTTCTGTAAGGTCTCTAGTGTACACATATCTAAAACTCTCACTGAAGTTGATGGGAGTTTTGGCTAAATAAGATTTCCAAGAGCAAGTTTTATGTTTTTGTAGGATGCTTAAAAGTCTTCAGAGGGTAAAGTTTTGAATTACTTCCCTCCAGGGAAAGGAGCCTCCTGCACTGGAATCACTTAATGGCCCTTTGGTACCTTACATGCATTAGAGAGAGAAGGTGTGTGTGTGTGTAAGTGAACTAATGATATATACACACAGAGTGATTCCATGAGCTTGGTAAATGTAGGAAAAAAACTTATGAGCCTGGTGAATTCAGCCCATTCTTACACTACAAAAGTCCTTCCTCTGATAAGGTGCAGGCAGTCTGTAAGATTTCCTTGCTGAGCAGGAACACCTTTTTGAGCCTAAATGCCTTTTGAGCCTTCTCTTCCTTTTTCTCTGCAAGTAAGTAAAAAAATTGCCCACCCTTCCACACAAACACTTTGTGACTAACTGTGCAGGGTCTTTTTCTGATAGTTTTAGTTAGTTTGAGAGTAAAAGGCTAGTTTGTTCTCTAGGCACTAGTGATGTGTGAGATCTTTTTCTAATGGATTGGAAAAAAGCTGATCATCTTAAACGGGCAGTATGGCACCTTTAACTATCAAGTGTTGAATAGCTTAGCTGTATTGTCTCTTCTTATAATGGCTTCCTTTAGTAACTGGATAAAGGTCAGCATGAGTCATATCAGTGGATAACCCTGGGAGACCATTTCCAGTATCCATCAAAGAGTCTTGGTCTGTTGCCATTAAGCAAAAATTGACAGGTTATCCCCTGTACCTTGTGTTTGATGTGAGAAATACTGGTTGTTGGCTGTTATCCACAGTTCTTGTTTGGATAGTGCTGCTGGTGCTAGATGTGTCCTTTCCTGTGCAACTTAAGTTTTGTGATCTGTGCCATGATAGCTATAGTGCAGTGTTTTTGTGAACTGTCTTTACAGAACAGTTGAAAGGAATTCATTTGGTGTTGAAGTTCTCAAGTATATATGGATTCTGGAAAAAAGATTTTCTCTTCAAAAGAGGTGTCCTTCTGAAAGCTTTTTGGAGGGTCTCTGTGTGGGTATCTTCTTACCATGGCCATATTTATAAGTACTTATCTGCCAGTATATTGGATGAGATTCTAGGCTGAGAGTTTAGTTAAGAATTTTACTTCATCTAAAGAGCGATGGCCACAAAGGCAGCAGCCAGACATCTTTTTTATGTTGGAATTCATTATCTAGTCCTTGCTGGATTCTGAGAATTATACATGCTATAGGATAGTGTAGAGAACTGAAACTTGCATTGATGCTGCTGAGGCTTCAGAATTCCAACTCATGGTTCTCTAGCTGTCTGTCTCCTGGATCTTTTGAAAGACCCTGCAACACAATTTACAACACCCTCATCCAGTGTTGACACTGCTTTGTTGTATGCTTTCGGTATCTGAAAATAAGGCATTTTGTCTTTTAGGCTACTGTAGAACCTTGTGTACAGTCTGTTAAGGGGTTGTCTCCTGTTCAGGTGTTCCCATCTTTCCAGGCTGATAATTTCAGTCAAATCTATTCAGAGGCTCTGAGGATTTTTTTGTGAATTTTCTCTTGAGTCTTGAGAACTCTGCTCACTTTGTGTCCACACTGGAAATACAAATAATCTTCTTGTAGTTGGCACAAAGAATTAGGCAGAAACAACTAGACAGGGTTTCTAGGTCTGATTCCTCTGTGTCTGACCCAGAAGAATTAGAGGAATATGGTCCTCTTTAATTTGCTTTTAAGGTTTTTTTCTTATTTGCTATTTCTGTAGCTCTTCTTATTTATCTGGGAGAAGGAAAAGAAATCCTGGAAAGACATTCCACCCTGTTCTGAAGATTTGGAAGATCTAGAAAGAATCAAAGTGATCTCTAAGAAAACTTTGGGGTAGGGAGAAAATTCTTCTTTAAGGTCCTCCTTCCCCTTTTGCTTTGAGAGGTGTATTTTCTTGGGTCTCTGAAGTGTGAGCATATACATGAGGACATGAAGAAAGGCTTTCAGGGGAATAGTGTGAAGAGGCATCTTGCACCCCAGAGGTTAAAAGAAGGTGGGAGAAAGCTGAGAGTAATTCTTGATAAATTGCTGCTTCTTTGTCCTAACTAAGGGCATCTGCTTCAGAACTGATGGAGCCCTCTATAATCCCTCCAGACCCACTACTGGAGAAGAGGCATATTTTCGCTGATTTGACAGTCCCAATGGGCAGGCACTTCCTGGAGTTCTGGATTCTGCTGGTGGGGACAGGCTTTGACAGTGCATCTTGTACTGCTTCAGAAGAATGGGCCACTGTACTGTGCTGTGAGAGGTCATGGACTGAGTTTGTCTGATATGTGGTCTAATTGAGTGTCGCTGCTGCAATCCTTGCCAGCTCTGTCCTCAGTAGCATCTCATGCAGCTTAGGAGCTTTGATTGGCTGCAGGCAGTCTTTTATATTTACTTCTGAGGTTTGTCCACCATTTTGTTTGCTGCTAGTAAGGAAAGGCCTCATGCACCACAGCAGAGCTTGGAGATCAGCTTAGCCCCTTTTTTCTCAAAGGGACTGAAACTCTTTGAGAGAGATATTTATTCTTATTTATCTGTTGTATTTATATGGACTCCATTAGTGGCTCACAATCTTGAATGTGTTTTATTATCATAACACCTCCTCTGAGGTAGAGAAATACTATTATCTGCATTTCATGGATGAGGAACTAAGGTACAGAGAAACTAAGGCTATGTCTACACTATATCATTTACAACAATACAGCTGAACCCCTCAAACCATGAACAATGTAGGTTTAAACTGAAGTAATTTCTAGTTTAAAGATAGCCTCAGTGACTTGCCCAAGATCAGCGGTGGAGCAAGGAATTAAGCTAATGAGTCACAGGCTAGCTCTCTAACCATTTTACTATACTTGCACTTAGTCACAGCTTTTGAAGGGAAAAAATAAAAAGGGTTTTTGAACCCCAAAACCGTGTTCTGGTCAGACAAAGGAGTATCACAGACTACTTGAAACTCAGTGCAATCAGGACATCTGTGCATGTGACCAGACATAAGGCTTAACAAGCACTATGGAGTCCCTCTGCTTTCAAATCGAAAGGTAATTGCATTATCTAAACTGAGTTCATGGGAAGGCTGTTATTGAGGACTGCTGGCTATCCCACTGTCAGTGAAAATAAGTGATCAGGTAAGCTGCAGAGTATTGTTTTCTCAGGAAAAAATTCCCCAGCATTGAAGGCCCTATTTAAGAGGATTTTTTTAAAATGGTCATTTGAGGAGAGTTTAAAATTAGGAGATTATCATAAATACAGAATCAAATATTGCTGAAGCACTGATGGAAAATGTGAATTATACTGAGATGATGAATGAAGGTTATTACTTTCTTTGTAGTTGTATTTTTTAATATTGTTTTTTTCTATTAAACAGCATGAGACAGAAAGAAGTAAAAAAACTACTGCTTTTACTAGAGTCCAACCAGGATTGCGTTCACAAGTACAGCCCTCTTGTGCAGATTCAGAACCTCCCAAGAAAGATGCTTTTACTTCCACGGAAGCTTATGAAGAGCTACTAAATAGGAGGCGACTGGAGGAGGATCGATATTGCAGACTAGATGATGAGGCTGAACTAAGAGATAGAATATTGCACAAAAAACTTGATGAAGAACTGAAGATTTCCAATAGAAAGCATCACAGGTTTGAAGGCAAACCTGATATTTCTCCTAGAAGACATCACAGATTTGATGAGGATCGTCATTTTGATAGAAGACATTACAAATTAGACTATGATCCTGAAATAAATGAGGAAATGGACCCTAGATTTAGATATGAAAGTGACTATGACAAAAAGCCTTTGAGGGTGTTCCATGCTGAAAGGTATTTAACTCCGTTTTCCACTTTTTTTCTTTACTTCCTTAATGCGGTTAGTGATGGGATTGTAGCACTGAAAACGATGAGTTATTCAAGCCATAGGTGGTTATCGTTTAGTGGTACTGAGCATTAGATTTGAAATACTTAGACTCCCTTGAATCACAGATTCAAACTTTAGGAGGGTTGATTCTGTTGTGGATCCTTCTGAGGCTGATGCTTTGAATTCTGTGCAGTGTATTGTGTGTGTATTTTTCAGGTGAGACCTGAGAACCGGAGTCATTCTCCCCCTCATACTTTTTTTGGGTGGACGGGCGCCTCTATATCGTGCTATGAGGGGAGCTGTGCACTCCCCCCACCCTCAGTTTCTTCTTGCTGCCAGTGAAGGTAGTCGGAACTTCATGCACCAGCCTTGCTGCAGCTTCTCTAGTTAGCCTTAGTAGTGTTCTTCAATAGCTAAATAGTTTCTCCAGTTAGTCGTCTGTGCTCCGGGCATGCCGCATGCCCCAGGCTTCAAGTCGTGCTACTCCTGTCGCAGTTCTGTGCCAAGAAGTGATCCGCACATGCAGTGTCTCTGCTGCTTGGGCGAGACCCATGTAAGTGAGCGCTGTAGGATCTGTAGATCTTTCAAACTGCGGACTAAGAGGGAGAGGGACATTAGACTTCATGCTCTCCTAACGGAATCAGCGCTGACCCCGTATTCGGCACCTGGCACCGCGTCTCCGGTACGAAGTGAAGTCCCCTCCACTAGCTGGCACTGCTCCCCTTCAAAGAAGCAAGGGGAGACTCAGCGGCACTGAGAGGAGGATATGGGTGAGGCCGGACCTGAGCTGGGCAGCCCGCGATCCCCCTCAGGACCCAGGCCTCTGACTTGCTTTGAGCGGAGCAATCGGGTCCCGTCCGCGCGTGCCTCCCCTGCGGCGAGGATGCTGTCGACGCCAGAGGCGGCATAGGTCGCGCGTGACATTTTAACCCTCCCGGTACCTGGGGCACTGCCTGAGATGGGCCCCCGGTCCTGAGGGAAGCTGCCACTGGGAGCACAACAACCCTCCCTGGCATGGCACAGTCCCCGTTCCAAGGACCACTCGCCGCCTCGCTCAACACGGTCGTCCCGCAGCTCGTGCCGGCCCTCTGCCCTGCTTAGGCTGACTGGCTTGCTGCCTGCGAGGGAGCCTCAGGGCTTCTCTATGCCCCGTGACTTGGAACACAGGTGCTGGGATAATCAGCACCAACACTCCTCTTCGCGTCGAAGCTATCGAAGCCGATCCCATCGCTGCCAATATAGATGCTCCAACTCGAGTGCCCACTTTACCAGACATCACGCACGGGACTCATCTCGTGATTCACTGGCACCAAAGCGTCATAGCTCCGGCCGCCTGGACGAGTACAGGAGCAGCATCTCAGACGGGTACCGATCTTCGTCCTCGAGGTCCTGGTCATGTGGACGGCACTGTTGCGGGCACCGTTGCTCACGTCACTCTTACGGTACCGTGCAGTCGTCGACAACCTCCGCATTGGCACCCAGCCACCCATCTCCAAATTGTGCAGCTCTGCAAGAGCAAACTGCACTGCCCGGCACCCAGTTTGGTCAGTGGCACGGAACACCGTGGCAAGGGCACCATGGCCGCAGATTCCTGCCCAGGCGAGACCCCGCTTGGTGGCTTCTAAGGCTCCTTTGGCCTCCCCTCCACGACGGAGGGAGAAATCAACAGGTCCCAACCTGGTGGCACCACCCCCGGACTCTGACCTGGGGATCAACCCACCGGTACCGTCCAACACCCTAGGCTCTGTGACGGTCCCCTTGCCGGTGCCGGAGGATGCCATAGCAGCACTGCTGCCCATCCCACAAGAGGACTTCAGGGCTCACCAAGAGCTCTTCAAGCGGGTGGTGTCCAATCTCCAGCTCCAGGCTTAGGAAATGGAGGAGCCGTCTGACTCTCTCTTTAATGTACTGTCATCCTCAGCTACCCCCTGGTGGAGAGGCAGAGCCACATGGCCCGGTGCCAATATCACGACTACCCTGTGACAAACCCCAACTGCCTTGGCCCCCATCTCCAAGAAAGCGGAAAGGAAATACTTCATGCTGGCTAAGGGCCATGAATACCTGTATTCCCACCCGGCACCCAACTCCCTGGTGGTAGAGTCCGTTAACAACTGGGAATGTCATGGTCAGCCCGCACCCACCCCTAAGGACAAAGATGTCAGGAGACTGGACACATTTGGCAGGAAGGTTTATTCCTCGGTGAGTTTCCAGCAAAGGGTAGCCAATCACCAAGCCCTTCTATGTCGATATGACTTCAATCTGTGGGGGTCCCTACCAAAGTTTGAACCTCTCTTCCCAGAGTGGGACAGAAAGGAGTTCAGGGCTCTGAGAGAGGAAGGAGCGTAGAGGCAAAAGCAGTCCTCCAGGCGGCATCAGACGCGGCAGACACAGCAGCCCGTTCAATGGCCTCCGCCATATCCATGAGCAGGGTGTCATGGCTTCTCCTGTCCGGACTGTCTGCAGAGTCCCAGTCCTTGATGCAGGACCTTCCCTTCGATGGGAAAGCATTGTTTGTGGACCAAACTGACATCTGCCTGCATGGGATGAAAGACTTCCATACAACCCTGCAAACGTTGGGCCTGTATGTCCCTCTGGCGAAGGACAAACCTAGACCACAAACTTTGGCTCCTCTTGCTAAGGGTAGATACGAGTCCCCACCTAAAAGACTGAGGGAACAGAGACGCAGGTCCCAGCATCAGTCCCACTCGGCTCCACGGCCTGGCCCCTCAAAGGGCAAAAGGCAGGGAAAGAGGCAGTTTTAACTCTTTGCGGGGGGCCACTGGGCTTGTTGCCAGGGAGCCCCCCGGTTAATAAAGTTTGTGTTCTGCAACCGTTTATTTGCCTTCCAAGTGGAGTGGTCTCGGATAACGTCGGACCAGTGGGTCCTCAACACTATTTCCAAGGGCTACACGTTGCAGTTCACTTCACCCCCCACCCCCCATGCTGGGTGACCCTTGGGGACCCAGAGCATGCCCGCCCCGTAGAGCAAGAGGTGGCGCGCCTCCTCCACCTGGGGGCGGTGGAAAGGGTACTGGTAGAATTTCAGAACAAGGGCTTCTATTCCTGGTATTTCCTGATCCCGAAGGCAAAAGGAGGACTCAGGCCCATCTTAGACCTCCGGGATCTCAACAGTTTTATGGTCTGCTACAGGTTCCGTATGGTATCCCTGGCCTCTATCATCCCCTCCCTGGACCCGGGGGGATTGGTTCATGGCCCTGGATCTCCAGGACGCATACTTCCATATCCATATTTTTTAAGGACACAGGCGTTTCCTCCAATTTCTGGTACGGGAGGACCATTACCAGTTCATGGTCCTCTCATTTGGCCTTTCCACAGCCCCCAGAGTTTTCACCAAAGGCTGCTACCACCACCATGCATATCTCGGGAGGAAGGGGGTACAAATTTTCCCTTACCTGGATGATTGGCTTCTCAAGGGCACTTCTCAGACCCAGGAACAGGCCCAGATCGGACTACTTCTGTCCATGTGCGCAGATCTTGGCCTTGTGATAAACGAGGCCAAGCCTATGTTAGTCCTGGTTCAACACGTACAGTTCACAGGGGCTCTACTGGACTCATTAGAGGCCACAGCCTCTCTTCCCCAGGACAGGTTTGAGACCCTAAAAGGTCTCATTGCCTCAGTCACGGCCTTCCCAGTGACAACGGCAAGGGTGTGCCTTCAGATCCTCGGTCACATGGCGGTATGCACATCCATGGTTTGCCATGCCAGGCTCAGAATGAGGCCCCTCCAGCTCTGGCTGGCCTTCCAGTATTCCCAGGTTTGGAACACGGTGGACAAGGTTGTCACGATACCGTTCCAGGTAGTTGCTGCCCTACAGTGGTGATCCCTCCTGCGCAGCATGCTGCAAGGGGTCCCCTTCTGAGAAGTCTCCCCCTTGCTAGACCTGGTGTCGAATGCCTCTGATCTGGGCTGGGGAGCCCACATAGGGAACGTTCAAACCCAAGGGAGATGGTCGGCCTTGGAATTATCCCCACACATAAATACCAGGGAGCTCAGGGCAATATGGCTGGCGTGTGTGGCCTTCAGCGGGCATCTTCATGGGAAGGTGGTCAGAGTCCTCATGGACAGTACAGCTGCAATGTATTGCATCAACAGACAGAGAGGAACGTGTTCCTTGGACCTATGCCTGGAAGCCCTGCATCTATGGGAGTTCTGTATATCCCACAATATCTCCCTGCGAGCCTTCCACCTATCCGGCAGGCCGGGCTGATCACCTCAGCAGGGTGTTTTCCCACTAGTATGAGTGGTCTTTCCACTGGGAGGTCGCCCTACAGCTCTTCTGAGAGTGGGGAGTTCACCGGGTCGACCCCTTTGCAACCACCCAGAACTGACACTGCCCCCATTTCTGCTCCAGGGGAGAGATGGGAAGGGGGGCGATCTTGGGCACCTTCCTCCTTCAGTGGTCAAGCCAACTTTTCTGTGTCTTCCCATCTTTCCCCCTTATAGGCAAAGTCCTGCAAAAAGTAAAAGCAGGTAGGATGTGTTTCATCCTTATAGCCCCAGATTGGGCCTGTCAACACTGGTACGGGACCCTCCTGCAACTCTTAGCGGCTCCTCCATGGAGGCTGCTGCTTTGCCCGGATCTCTCTCCCAGGAGGGAGGATGCCTCCTCCACCCCAACCTGGCCGCGCTTCACCTGATAGTGTGTTTGCTCCGTGGTTAGATGAGGAGGAGAAGAGGTGTTCGGAGAACATCAAACGAGTTCTGTTGGAAAGCAGAAAGCCATCCACATGACGGACGTACCTGGCCAAATGGTCCAGGTTCTCTAGGTGGGTGGGGGAGCGGGGAACCTCTCCATCGTCCGCATCGCTCCAACTCATTTTCGATTACCTCCTGTCTCTTAGGACCCCAGGGCTAGCTCCCACCTCTGTCAAGGTGCATTTGGTGGCCATATCGGCCTTTCACCCACTGTTACAGGGCAACTTGGTCTTTTCCCACAGCATGACCTCCCGCTTTCTAAAAGGCCTGGATCATTCATTCCAGTATGTTAGGCCCCCCGTGCCGCAATGGGATCTAAACCTAGTGTTATCCTGCCTCACGGGTCCTCCCTTTGAACCCTTGGCCACGTGTTCCTGGTCTCACCTGTCATGGAAGGTAGCATTCTTTGTGACTATTACGTCAGCCTGATGTGTCTCGGAGCTTAGGGCCTTGACCTCAGAACCTCCGTATACGGTCTTCCACAAGGATAAGGTCCAGTTTCGTCCACACCCCTCTTTTCTCCTGAAGGTGGTCTCTGCCTTCAATATGGATCAGGACATTTTCCTACTGGTACTCTGTCCTAAGCCCCATTCCTCCAACGAGGAGCGCTGCCTACGCATGCTAGATGAGTATAGGGTGTTGGCTTTTTACCTGACCGAACCAGGCCATTCCGAAAATCCTCACAGCTGTTTGTTGCATCAGCCAAACGGATGAGGGAACTGCTGATTTCCACCCAGCGACTTCTGCGCTCGATCACCTTGTGCATGCGCACGTGTTATGACCTGGCAGGGGTTCCCCTGCCGCCTATCGTTAAGACTCATTCTACGAGAACTCAGGCCTCGTTGGCCTCCTGTGTAGCTCATGTCCCTATCCAGGACATATACAGAGCTGCCACATGGTCCTCTGCCACACCTTTTCTTCACATTATGTGTTCGTCTCTCAAGCATGGGATGACGCCAGGTTTGGTAGGGTGGTACAGCGTCCCAGAAACTCCTACTCACCTCCATCAGACATAGCTTAGAGTCACCTACTGTGGAATACACATGAGCAATCACTCGAAGAAGAAAGGACAGTTACCTGTTCTGTAACTAGCGTTCTTCAAGATGTGTTGCTCAGGTATATTCCACATCCCACCTCCTTCCCCTCTGTCAGATTTGTCTGGCAAGAAGGAACCGATGGTGGGGGCAGTGCACAGCTCCCCTTATAGCATGATATAGAGGCACCACTCCAGGGGTTGCAGCGGTGCTCCCCCTCTATGGGTACTGCTAAGGGAAAAACTTCTGGCACCGGTACACGTGACGAGCACGCACACCTACTGTGGAATACACCTGAGCAACACATCTCAAAGAACGCCAGTTACGGAACAGGTAACTGTCCTTTCTCTTGATCAAACTTAATTGGTAACCTGGCAGGATAGTGTGGGGCTGTTCTGCCCACAGGCCTAGTCTATGGGCTAGATTCATTTTTGCTGCCAGTGAAGTTATACCACAGATGAATTTAGCTCAGTATGCTTTGAATTAGAATACTAGAAGGCTGTGTTGACTGTCTATGTGGGCTAAGTTAGTTTTCTCTTATAATTATACTCTTGAAAAAATAGTTCAGCTTTATGTTACCTCTGAACAAGGGTGGCTCCAGGCCCCAGCACGCCAAGCACGTGCTTGGGGCGGCAAGCCGCGGGGGGCGCTCTGCCGACGCCGCGAGAGGTCTGCTGAAGCTGCAGGACCAGCGGACCCTCCGCAGGCAAACCTCCAGAACCAGCCTGCTTGCCGTGTTTGGGGTGGCAAAATCCCTAGAGCCGCCCCTGCCTCTGAAGGTTTCCTTTCATATGCATGTTATACAAGATCCACACATGGAAACTATACATTTTTTTAAATAAAAAATTAACTAAGTTAATTTTTAGAAAACTGATTTTAAAATAAACCATAAATATAAAAAATACATAATATATATTGGATATAGGTAATGTTTTATACAGTTCCAAAATAGAAACAACAGAAATTATCCTAGGAAACAAGCATGCACAACTGTTATAGTTTAGATTATAATATGCTCATATGAATATTATTATTTTGAGTTAACAGTATGTCTAAAGAACAGTATTAGTAAGAGACCATGTGCATCTTGTGTATCTAGTTGTATCTAGTGAGGCTGTAATTCTTTACCAATTCAGATGATATAATAAGAATGTATAATATTATTGTTCTGAGCTGAATTTGTTTGCTATGAACTTTTGAGGAAATTAAAGACCTAAAATATCCTTATTTTAGTGATAGGCCTTGCTAATTGGCCAAGTCTCAAAATGTATAAATAATGTGCCAAATCCTGCAGTTCTTATGCAGTGGAAGTTTGTTTAAGCAATGACTATAAAATTTGACTGAATAGGTTCAAGATAGGTGGGAAATACCTTTTTCCTGTGTTTTGTATCTAAAAATGTATAATATACATTTCTGTAAGTATTAAAAATGATGGTTGTCTTCTCAAGGACACCTTGTTTTTTGTTCTCTGAGGCATCCATTTGGTTGCTTTCAGTAGTTTTTTGTTACAATCCATTTCCATTGATGTTCTCTGTGAAAAATCAGAGGTATTTTTACTCATTAATGAGCCTAACAACAACAGAGGAACCAGCTGCAGAAGTAAAAAGAGAATGCTGCCAGAAGTCCAGTAACAGAGTGAAGGCTACCCAGTTTTATTGCTCCCAAAGCAGCATGTATGATTATGTGCCCTATGGGCAGGTGGCGTATGTGTACATTCAGTGCAAGGAGCTCCTGGCTCTCAGAGACCATGTACAGGCTTTGGAGGCCAGAGTATCTGAGCTGGAGGAGCTCAGGGAGACAGAGAGGTACATAGATGAGACTTTCAGGGCAGGGCCGGTGCAACCATTTAGGTTGCCTAGGGCGCCAAGATTTGGGGGTGCCAAAAAGTGGCACCCCCCAAAAAAATTTTAAATGGTTGCAGCCGCTGCTGCTGGAGGGGCTGAGCTGCCGGCAGCAGCAGCTGCCTGGCGCCGGCAGCCCAAGGTGTCCCCGGGTCAGGCGCGCCCCTGAGGTCAGTTGCCCCGCGCCGCAGTCCGGCAGCCCACGCCCCCCCCCCTCCCCTCCTTCGCGCTGGGGTCAGGGAGCCGCTGCCGCAACCCAGCAGCCTAGGGCGCCCCCCCCCACCCCCGGGGTCAGGGAGCCGCGAGACCCGCGCGCGGGGCAGCGAAATGTCCCGGCACCTAGGGTGCCAGAAACCCTAGCGCCGGTCCTGTTTCAGGGACATAGTAGAATGATCCCACCCGTGGTCTGACAGCCTCTGTCAGGAGGATGAAAGTCTCAGGGAAGGAGGACATCCAACTGGAGTAGAGGGAAATAATCCCATAATTGGGACCCTCCTTCCAGATGATGACGTGGTATCCTCTTGCACTGAGGATACCTTTCCAGGGGCAGGAGCTCCAGTTATTAGGAAGAGACAGATATTAGTAATGGGCGATTTGATTACTAGAAACAGAGATAGCTGGGTTTACAATGACAGAGAGAACCACATGGTGACTTGCCTGCCTGGTGCAAAGGTGTGGATGTCTTGAGACATCGAGATAAGCTTATGTGTAGTACTGGGCGGAGCCAGTGGTCATGGTACATGTAGGTACCAACAACATAGGGAAGGATAGGAGAGAGATCCTGGATGCCAAATTTAGTCTGCCAGGTAAGAGATTGACGTCCATGCCCGACATGGTAGCATTCTCTGAAATTCTTCCAGGGCCAGTTAGACAGGCAGAACTGTAGGGTCTCAATGTGTGGAAGAGATGATGGTATAGGGAGGAAGGTTTCGATTTATTAGGAACTGCGGAAGCTTTTGGGAAAGGGGAAGCCTATACAGGAAGGATGGGCTTCACCCAAACCGAAATGGAACCAAATTGCTGGTGCTTAAAAACTGCTCGACGACCTTTCTAATTTTAATCTAAGGACTGGGGGAAAGCCGACAGGTAAGGAGGAGCATGTGGTTCAGACATCCCTTTGGGGAGGATCTATAAATGGAGATTCCCTATGTCCTAATAAGGAGAAGAGGATAGAAGATGATAAAATACAGGTAGGATTTGATGAAAAACAGTCAAATGTAAAAAAGTCCCATTTAATTACAACATGTAATGGCAGGCAGCTAAAAAGTGACACTTTTTAAAGTGCTTACACACCAGTACTAGAAGTCTAAATAATAAGATGGGTGAACTAGAGTGCCTCATATTAAATGAGGTTGTTGATATCAAAGGCATCACAGAAACTTGGTGGAATGAGGATAATCAGCGAGATATAGTAATACCAGGGTACAAAATATATGGGAAGAACAGAATAGGTCATGCTGATGGGGGAGTGGCACTATATGTGAAAGAAAGCATAGAATCAAATAAAGTAAAAATTTTAAATGAACCAAACAGTACCATAGAATCTCTATGGATACTAATTCCATGCTTGACTAATAAGAATATAGCAGTAGGGATATATTACAGACCACCTGACCAGGATGATGATAGTGACTATGAAATGCTCAGGGAGATTAGAGAGGTTTTAAAATAAAAAAAACTCAGTGATAATGGGGGTTTTCAACTATCTTTATATTGACTGGGTGCATATCACCTCAGGAAGGGATAAAGTTTCTTGACACCTTAAATGACAGCCGCTTGGAGCAGCTGTTCTTGGAACCCACAAGAGGAGAGGCAATTCTTGATTTAGTCCTAAGTAGAGCACAGGATCAGGTCCAAGAGGTGAATATAGCTGGACTGCTTGGTAATAGTGACCATAATATAATTAAATTTAACATCTCTCTGGCAGGGAAAACACCACAGCAGCCCAACACTGTAGCATTTAATTTCAGAAAGAGGAACTACACAAAAATGTGGAGGTTATTAAAACAGAAATTAAAAGTTTTAGCACCAAAAGTAAAATCCCTGCAAGCTGCCTGGAAATCTTTTAAAGACACCGTAATAGAGGCTTAACTTAAATCTGTACCCCAAATTAAAAAACATAGTGGGAGAACCAAAAAAGTGCCACCGTGGTTAAACAACAAAGTAAAAGAAGCAGTGAGAGGCAAAAAGGCATCCTTTAAAAAGTGGAAGCTAAATCCTAATGAGGAAAATAGAAAGGCGCATAAACTCTTGCAAATGAAGTGTAAAAATGTAATTAGGAAGGCCAAAAATGAATTTGAAGAACTGCTAGCCAAAGACTCAAAAAGTAATAGCAATTTTTTTTTTAAATACATCAGGAGCAGAAAGCCTGCTAAACACCAGTGGGACCACTGAATGATCGAGATGCCAAAGGAGCACTCAAGGACAATAAGGCCATTGCAGAGAAACTAAATACATTCTTTGCATCGATCTTCACTGTTGAGGATGCGAGGGAGACTCCCAAACCTGAGCCATTCTTTTTAGGTGACAAATCCATAGAATTGTCCCAGACTGAGGTGTCATTAGAGGAGGTTTTGGAACAAATTGATAACTAAACAGTAATAAGTCACTGGGAGCAGATGGTATTCACCCAAGAGTTCTGAAAGAACTCAGACATGAAATTGCAGGACTAACAACTGTTGTCTGTAACCTATCATTCAAATCAGCTTCTATATCAAATGACTGGAGGATAGCTAATGTGATGCTAATTTTTAAAAGAGGGCTCCAGCAGAGACGCCAGCAATTACAGGCCAGTAAGCCTGACTTCAGTACCTGGCAAATTGGTTGAAACTATGTTAAAGAACAAAATTGTCAGACACATGGATGAACATAATTTGTCGGAAAATAGTCAACATGTTTTTTTGTAAAGCGAAATCATGCTTCACCAATCTATTGGAATTCTTTGATGGGGTGAACAAGCATGTGGACAAGGGGGAATCCAGTGGATATAGTGTATTTAGATTTTCAGAAAGCCTTTGGCAAGGTCCATCATCAAAGGCTATTAAGCAAAGTAAGCAGTCCTGGGATAAAGGGAAGGTTCTCTCATGGATTGGTAATTGGTTAAAAGATAGGAAACAAAGGGTAGGAATAAATTGTCAGTTTTCAGAATGGAGAGAGGTAAATAGTGATGTCCCCCAGGGATCTGTACTAGGCACAGTCTTATTTAACATATTCATAGATGATTTGGAAAAAGGGGTAAACAGTGAGGTGTCAAAATTTGAAGATGATAAAAAACTACTCAAGATAGGCAGACTGCGAAGAGCTGGAAAAGGATCTCTCAAAACTAGGTGACTGGGCAAGAAAATGGCAGATGAAATTCAATGTTGATAAATGAAAGGTAATGCACATTGGAAAACATAATCCCAATTATATATATAAAGAATGATGGGGTCTAAATTTGATGTTAGCACTGAAGAAAGAGATCTTGGAGTCATTGTGGATAGTTCTCTGAAAACATCCACTCAATGTGCAGCGACAGTCCAAAAAGTGAACAGAATGTTGGGAATCATGAAGAAAGGGATAGATAATAAGACAGAAGATATCATATTGCCTTTATATAAACTCCAATCTTGAGTATTGCATGCAGATGTGGTTGCCCCATCTCAAAAAAAGATATATTGGACTTGGGAAAGGTTCAGAAAATGGCAACAAAAATGACTTTAGGTATGGAACAGCTGCCGTAAGAGGAGAGATTGATAAGACTGGGACTTTTCAGCTTGGAGAAGATGGCCAAGAGGGGAATATGTTAAAGGTCTATAAAATGACTGATGTGGAGAAAGTAAATAAGGAAGTGTTCTTCTTCAAGAACTTGCTCATATTGATTCCAATTAGGTGTACGTGTGCCGCATGCACGATTGTCGGAAGATTTTTACCGTAGCACCACTCAGTGGGTCGGCTGAGGTGCCCCCTGGAGTGGCACCCTTAAGGCACCAGATACATGCCCCTGACGACCCAGCGCCCCCTCAGTTCCTTCTTATCGCCCGAGACAGTCGCTGGAACTGTGGAGTGCGGCATAGCTGATCTCCACCTCCCTAGCTCTTTATTCGTTGTACTGTAGATAGTTGTTTAGTGTAGTTGTTAATAGTTTTCACAGTTATAGCGTAGTTGATAGTAAGTTTTGTATATAGTGTAGATAGTACTTGGAGGAAACGGGGTTTATCCCCTTCCCCCCTGCCCGGTACCAGGGCCCATGTCCAGGTCTCCGGTTTTCAAGCCTTGCTCAGCCTGTCTCAAGCTGATGCCTACGGGAGACCCCCTCAGTTCCTGCTTGAAGTGCCTCGGGGAAGCCCATCAACCAGATAAGTGTCGCATTTGTAAGGCTTTCAAGCCTCCAAACAAAAAAGGAGTGGGACTTTTGTTTAAAACAGCTCCTAATGGAAGCGGCACTTAGCCCGGTACCTTCGGTACCGCGCGCAGACCAGGCGCTGTCGATCCGAAGCATACCTCCGGCACCGGAACGACCCGGCCCCAGCAAAGACTCTCGGCACGAGATGTCTCAGCACAAACCACTTGGTGCTCCTGTGCAGTTGCAGGCGCCGCCTGTGCCCCCATTGAAGCCAGAGCTCAGGCTGGACTGCCCCACAAAGGTGCCAGCTCCGGCACTGTCGATTCCGATGTCGCAAGTACGGTTGAGTCCGGTGCACACAAGTGTCCTGGTGTGCACCGTGGTTGAGCTCGGCCTGCCGTCCACTCTGGAGACCTTGTCCACCACTCACGACTTGATCGCACTGACTGAGCCTGGACCGTCCCGCCCTCCAGCACCGCTGGTACCGACTGTTCCATCCATAGGGAAACCTGCCTTCATGCGACCTTCCTTGCAGAGTGAGACAGCTTGGCACCGATCTCGGTCCCGGTACAGGTCATGGTCCTGATCCCGCCGATGGTCCCGGACTCAGCACTGCTCACAGTCCCGGCACCGATCCCCATCTCGGCGCCGGTCGTACTCGCAGTGCCACTCTGCCTCACGTAGGTCTCCCTCTTGGTATGATCGGTACCGATCCAGCTCCTTGCACTGGTCCCGGCACTGATCGTCTCACAGCCAATCCCTGCACTGCTCGAGCCGTAGATCCTCATCGGGATCTAGATCGGCCTCCTGACGCCGTTATGACCATTGGTCCTGATCCCGATTGTGGTACCGCTCGAGATCACGGCACCGGTCTCCAGCTCCGAGGCACATAGCGACAGAGCAGGATGGTGGAAGGCTGCGTGTGCGTTCGGCCCCGCCTTGGCCTTCACGACCAAATTCAATGTCATCCCAAGCGGGGAGTGGCTACCACATCCAGGGCCATGACACTGATGGTGCTAGCCAGGGGCAAGATGAAGGACAGGATCCTGACCAGGGACCCCCACAATGGTCCTTCTGGACTCCTTGGGCCTACCACCAAGCCCAAGGTGTACCCTCAAGTGCTTCTCGATCTGCCCATTCGGAGCCTCGGATGCCTGAGGCCTTTGTGAGCCACCCTTCCCCAGTAGCCTCGGAGGCGACTGCCCTGCCACCAGATCAGGCCCATGCCACTAGCGTGGGGGACCAAGGGCAACCGGACCCTCCTCAACCAGACCTTCCCCAGGATCTGCTAGTCCCAAGGGTGTCCTCCTCATCCTCACCTGGCTAGGCCATAGCAGGCACATCCTCCTCTGGCCCACTGCCTATAGATCTTCGTGCACACCAGGAATTGCTACGTAGAGTGGCACAGAACATGAACCTCCAAGTGGAGGAGGTGGTGGAAGTTTAGGATCTGGTGGTGGACATCTTGTCAGCTGATGCCCCCACACTCTAGGACTCTAGCCTCGGGTGTGGCTATGCACCGCATTTCATGGCTACAAGTGTCCGGTCTTCCACCGGAGCTGCTGCAGACGATTCAAGACCTGCCTTTTGATGGCCAGGGGCTATTCTCAGATAAAACTAATCCCAGACTTCAGAGTCTGAAGGACAACAGGGCCATCATGCACTCATTGGGCATGCATACCTTGGTGACGCAACGTAGGCCCTTCCATCCCTAACCGCAGCGCACCTACCCCTGACCCTCGACTACGGCAAGACTTCGCTAGAAGGCGTGGCCATGGTAATAGGAGGGGACGATCTGGTTCTTAATCAGGCCAGAATCAGGGCCCCCCAAAACCATCGGCAGGGCCCAAGCAAAACTTTTGAAGGTGCGCCTGAGGACAGAGCACCACTCTCCTTGCAGGATCCTTTCCCACCTTTCTTCAACCGCCTCTCCTATTTCCTCCCTGCGTGGTCCCCATAATGTCAGATCGCTGGGTCCTACGCACGGTAGAAACTGGATACTATTTTCAGTTTGTTTTTCCCCCCCTCTCACCCTCCCTCCCCATCTTTCTTCAGGGACCCCTCTCACGATACAGGAGATACAGGCACTCCTGGCTATCGGAGCGGTGGAAGAGGTCCCAAAGGATTTGAGGGTCAGAGGTTTTTACTCTCGTTACTTCCTAATCCCCAGGGCAAAGGGGGGACTACGGCCCATCCTGGACCTGCGTGGACTCAACAAATTCATGGTAAAGTTGAAGTTCCACATGGTTTCCCTGGAGACTGGTACGCCTCCCTCGACATGAAGGATGCATACTTCCACGTAGCGATTTACCCACCACACAGGCGATTCCTTCACTTTGTGGTCAGCCAGCAGCATTTCCAATTTACTGTCCTTCCCTTCGGCCTGTCCACAGCACCAAGGGTCTTCACAAAGTGTATGGCTATTGTAGCCGCCTTGCTCCACCAACATCGGATACAAGTGTTCCCATATCTCGATGACTGACTCGTTCGGGGTCGTTCCGAGCTACAGGTGCGGTCTCATGTTTGCTTTGTCCAGAGCTTGTTCAGACAACTGGGCCTGCTGCTTAACACTGAAAAGTCCACTTTGGAGCCAACCCAGAGAATAGACTTCATTGAGGCGATCCTGGACTCGAATCTCGCCAGGGCGTGCTCACCAGAGGCCCGCTTCTAGTCCATGATGACCATTATTCATGGCCTCCAAAGCTTCCCGGTCTCGACAGCACACACGTGCCTTGGTCTTCTGGGCCACATGGCCTCGTGCACTTTTGTGACCAGACATGCCAGACTATGCCTCCATCCACTTCAGACCTGGCTCTCGTCAGTGTACCGTCCAGGCCAAGACAGTTTGGACACAATACTCATGGTGCCGACTGAAGTCTTATCCTCTCTGGATTGGTGGCTGAACCCCAGCTTGGTTTGCGAGGGGATGCCATTCCATGCCCCACAGCCCTCTCTATTCCTGACCACGGACGCGTCATCTCTGGGCGGGGGTGCTCACCTGACGGGCCTTCGCACACAAGGTCTTTGATCCACACAAAAAATAACCCTATACATCAACGTAAGGGGACTGAGAGCAGTACGCCTGGCGTGTCAGGTATTCCGCGAACACCTTCAGGGCCGTTGTGTCACAATCTTCACAGACAACATAACGGCCATGTTCTACATCAACAAGCAAGGTGGAGTGCGGTCGTCCCTCCTCTGTCAGGAAGCTATACATCTCTGGGAATTTTGCATAGCCCATTCAATCGACCTGGTCGTGTTGTTTCTCCCAGGAGTTCAGAACACCTTGGCAGATTGCCACTGCAGGTCCTTCCTAGCTCACAAGTGGTCGATTCGCCCGGACGTTATCCATTCTGTTTTCCAGAAGTGGGGGTTTCCCCACATAGACCTCTTCGCCTCTTGCGAGACTCGGAAGTGCCAGGTGTTCTGCCCTCTCCAGGGACTCTGCCTGGGCTCCCTGTCGGAAGCCTTCCTGATACCGTGGAAAGACCACCTACTCTATGCCTTTCCTCCATTCCCATTGGTCCACAAGGTCCTTCTCAAGTTACGCAGAGACAAGGCCTGCTTAGTCTTGATTGCTCCGCATGGCCCAGACAGCATTGGTACACCACACTCCTCGATCTGTCGGGGACTAAACCAATTCCTCTACCATTGTGGCCAGATCTGATCACTTATGTAATCCAGACCTACAGTCCTTCCATCTCACAGCATGGCTGCTGCATGGCTAACTCAATCTGAGCTGCGTTGCTCCAGTTCAGTGCAGCAAGTACTCTTGGGTAGCAGAAAGCCCTCCACTAGATCCACGTACCTGGCCAAATGGAAGCAATTCTCCTGCTGGTGTGCCCTGAGCAATACTGTCCCTCTGGAGGTGCCAGTACCTACCATCCTCGAGTATCTCTGGTCCCTGAAACTGCAAGGCCTAGTTGTCTCATCCATCAGAGTACACCTAGCAGCGATTTCAGCCTTTCACCCTGGCGAGAACAGGTGCTCGGTGTTCTCCAATCCTATGGTCAGCAGGTTCCTCAAGGGTTTGGAACGTCTGTATCCACAAGTTCATCGTCCGGCCCCTACATGGGACCTCATTCTGGTCTTATCTAGACTGATGGGTGCCACCTTTGAACTGATGGCCACCTGCTTGCTTCTGTACCTTTTCTGGAAAACAGCTTTCCTCATCGCTATCACATTGGCGAGGCGAGTGTCGGAACTTCGGGCCCTCACAGCGGATCCACCATATACGGTGTTCCATAAGGACAAGGTACAGCTGCAGCCACACCCTGCCTTTCTCCCTAAGGTGGTTTCTGCCTTCCATGTCAACCAAGACATCTTCTTCCCGGTCTTCTTTCAGAAGCCACACGCTTCACAATGAAAGCAGCAGCTACTTTCCCTAGATGTTTGTAGGGCTCTCACCTTTTACATCAAACGAACAAAACCTTTTAGAAAGATGTCCCATCTGTTTGTAGCAGTGGCAGACCAAATGAAGGGCCTCCGGTCTCCTCATAGCAAATCTCATCTTGGATTACATCATGTATCAATGCGTGCTATGACTTGGCTTGTGTCTCAACTACCCCCTTCACTGCCCATTCTACTCGGGCTCAAGCTTCGTCCTCCACCTTTCTGGCTCATGTGCCCATACAGGAGATCTGTAGGGCAGCGACTTGGTCATCCGTGCATACTTTCTTCCCACTATGCCATAGTGCAGCAGTCCAGGGATGATGCAGTATTTGGTTCAGCGATCCCTCACTCCGCAACATCTCACTCCGACCCCACCGCCTAGGTAAGGCTTGGGAGTCACCTAATTGGAATCGGTATGAGCAAGCCCTCGAAGAAGAAAAGACAGTTACTCACCTTTGTAACTGTTGTTCTTCGAGATGTGTTGCTGATATCGATTCCAAACTCGCTCTCCTTCCCCACTGTCCGAGTAACCGGCAAGAAGGAACTGAGGGGGCGCTGGGTCGGCAGGGGCATATATCCGGTGCCATAAGGGCGCCACTCCAGGGGGTGCCCCAGCCGACCCACCGAGTGTTGCTAGAGTAAAAATCTTCCGACGATCGTGCCCGTGACGCGCACACACCTAATTGGAATGGCTATGAGCAACACATTTCAAAGAACAACAGTTACAAAGATGAGTAACCATCTTTTATTTACTCATCCTCATACCACAAGAACTAGGGGCCACCAAATGAAATTAATGGGCAGCAGGTTTAAAACAACAAAAAAGGAAGTATTTTTTCACAAAATACACAATCAACCTGTGGAACTCCTTGCCAGAGGATGTTGTCAAGGCCAGGACTATAAGAGGGTTCAAAAAAGAACTTGATAAATTCATGGAGGTTAGGTCCATCAGTGGCTATTAGCCAGGATGGGCAGGGATAGTGTCCCTAGCTTCTGTTTGCCAGAAGCTGGGAGTGGGCGACGGGATGGATTACTTGCTGATTACCTGTTCTGTTCATTCCCTCTGGGGCATCTGGCATTGGTCGTTGTCGGAAGATAGGATACTGGGTTAGATGGATCTTTGGTCTGACCCAGTATGGCCGTTCTTATGTTTTTAATTTTAGCTGGGAATTGGACTGTGCATCTGATTCCTTCACAAAAAATTTTTTTTCAGAGTCTTCTGAGAAGGCTGGTTAGGAGGCAAAAAATATAAATTTTGTTTCTTTAGATCTATCCATTTGCAGGAACTTGTTGTAATCTCAGGTCTTGATAGGGTTTGGAATGTTGTGGTTATTCTTCAGTCGTTCACTTAAAGGAATTGATTGGACCATGTAACCAGGTGCTGCAAGCAAGACAAATTTGTGGTTAAAAAACCAAACAAAAACTTGGTGTTTATGGCATTCTACAACCAAAATTCAATAAAATTAAGAAAACAAAGATTCCTGGAAACAGTCTCTTAAATATGCTTCTGCCTTGGGGAGAGTCTGTTCTCTTAATTTCCTGAGAAATAGAGAAACCTCCCTTTTTTTATAGTGCTTCCGGATAAAGGTATTCCTGGAATAATTTGACGATGAAAAGGTTCCTTTGCAATTCTTGCAGTGAGGGAAGACATTACTTAATCTCCCTGCTCAGGAAAAGTTCTAACTCTCTCCCTGAAAAACACAAAAAAAAGGTCTACATATCATTTCGGCAATTGTAATAGCACGTTCAGATTTCACTGTCTATTATTAATTTGCTAGTGGTAGTTCTAAATACTCTTTCTGTGTGGGTCATATCGTATGCTTGTGTAGATAGTTTGCTGTGAAGTAGAATATTGCAAAATAATAATTGGGTTGGTGGTGATGGTGGGGAAAAGCAGATTGAAAAAGCTCCTTCACTAAAAATAAATGACTAAAAAGTATGAAGCTGTACCTCTTTCAAACTCCAGACAGTAACAGTGCATAAATATTTGTAATACATCTGTGGAAGACAGCTTTGGATACTCCTTATCAGTCTCTAATTTTAAATAAGTTCTAACAAATTGAAAGACTATGTATGTGATGAGGAAACGTCAAGAGTCTTTAGGAAAATACTGACTAGAATAGTATAAGGGATTTATTTCCCACTGGATTAATTTGAGGGTTTTTCTCAGATAAATTGTTGTGGTTCCACACACTGGTTGGTGTCTCATTACTCATTAATTAATCTACTTTGGAAGCAGACTAACTTCAATTTGGAATGAATTATTCCACAATAAGATAGGTGCAGATGCATCTCAATTCCAAATGAACTATTCTGCTTCTGACAGTCTTCCCACTGCTTTCTCACTCTGTGTTGCTGCACACCTGCATCAACCCCACTTTTTACCTGTATGCCCTTTACTGTTCTAGGGTTATCTCCCAATTGAAATACTTGATCATAGCCAGGTGTATTCCATTGTGTTTCCAGCATGTGACAAGTTCACATACCTGGATTCATATACAGATTATAGCAGCCATGCCTTGTGTTTCTGTGCTGAGGTTCATCCTGGACTTCCTTGGCTTGTGGGGAGAAGATCAGATCCAGTCTCGGATCCAGTCTCATTGTAACAGCAATCACTGGAGTGCCAAGATATATGAGAGGATATCAAACCAAATGAAGGAGAAGGGGCACTTCCGGGATCCAATACAGTGCCTCACTGAAAAAAAAGGGCTGTGACAGAGTGATAAAAACACACCAGTATTAATAAGACTTCTGGCTGAAGTTGCAAGACCTATGTCTACTGTGAAAAGCCGAACTGGATTTTGCAAAGAAGGCACCGCCAGCAAACCCTGGCTTGTTCTGGAAATTACTGAAGATACCCCAGTGAACACTGACAAGGAGGAGATTGTTCTGGACGGCCAAGATTTCTTCAGCTAGCAAAACCCAGGGCAGGCCCCATGGCAGACACAGTATCTGAGATTCCACCCCCAAATTCCAGGCAGAGAATCAGCCTGACAGCTGGGGAGGGGACCTCTTCCAGTAATTGTGCTATATTACATGACAACTGTATAGGGAGATTTAAACAACTTTGTTCTGGGTGCCATCTTCAGTGAGTGGGCCACTTCTTGTTTGCATGTAACTGACAGATCTGGTTCTGTCTTCTGAGCTAAAAACAGGTTAAAGACTCACTACAAAGGATCAGAGGGGTAGCTGTGTTAGTCTGGATCTGTAAAAAGCGACTAAGAGCCCTGTGGCACCTTATAGACTAACAGACGTATTGAAGCATAAGTTTTCGTGGGTGAATACTCGCTTTGTCAGACGCATGTAGTGGAAATTTCCAGAGGGAGATATAAATATGCAGGCAAGAATCACTCTAGAGATAACGAGGTTAGTTTAATCGGGAGGATGAGGCCCTCTTTTAGCAATTGAGGAGTGAACACCAAGGAAGGAGAAACTGCTTTTGTAGTTGGCTAGCCATTCACAGTCTTTGTTTAATCCTGAGCTGATGGTGTCAAATTTGCAAATGAACTGAAGTTCAACAGGTTCTCTTTGGAGTCTGGTCCTGAAGTTCAACCTCCCTGGATGCACAATATCAGATTTAAAGATAGTCATCTTGCAGCAAAAAAAACTCAGGTCCATCAGTGGCTGTTAGCCAGGATGGGCAGGGATAGTGTCCCTAGCCTCTGTTTGCCAGAAGCTAGGAATGGGTGACAGGTTATCATCAAGTAATCCATCCCCTTTCTGTTCATTCCCTTTGGGGCACCTGCCATTGGCCATTGTCAGAGGACAGGATACTGGGCTTGATGGATCTTTGGTGTGATCCAGTATGGCCGTTCTTATGAAGCCCATACATAACTGTGTGAATAGTGCAACTTCAGTGGGCTTGCCTATGTGCTTTCAGTTAGTGCCTGTGATAGCTACACATGTTTTAGGAACAGAAGAATAGAAGAAATCCACATTTGATAGTTGTCTCCTTCCTTGACCTGTAATGTCATCTACAATTTCATAAGAGCTTTCTCTCATAAATGGTTCACATAGTAATTTAAGTGTATGTTTTATGCCTCACACTGACTTTTAGCCAATATTTTAAATTTTGAACATTTTTTTTCTTTTACAGAAATCGGGCACAAAGCAATTCTCCAACTAATGAACAGGCAAGGTCCTCCACTGGTAAAGATGATATTCCACATACAACAGGGCTCATTCTTGGTATGTATAAAAGCCCAACTAATGATGGTTATATTGTGATATATAGTGCTTTTCTTCTTTGAAATGATTGAGTTAATTTATTCTTTCAATATACTCCTGATATTGGTAAAAAGCATTAAGTTAAATTAAAAAAATAAAACTTAACTTCACTGGACCTTTGTAGAAGGTGTTGGAAGACAAAGATGTGTATATTTTTCATGGAATGTTTATGCTTCCTACCTTTTCATTAGGTAGTCAAGACCGGGAACTTATTCAGAGAAAAAAAGAGAAATACAGACAAGAGCTAATGGAACAGATTGCTGAGCAACAGAGAAATAAGAGACGGTAATGGAAAACCATTGTAATTTGGAAAAAGACTTAATGAAAATTAAAGTGGATTTTATGATTGTGAATTGTATGCAAAAAATTCTTTTAAAATAATGTAAAATTATAGTAGATACCTTATATAAAGTGCACATTTTTCATTAAAACCAAATTCAGTTGGAAGCTTCATCACCCTTCAGAAATTTACTTTTTTTTAAAAAATAATTCTTTTACTGTTTGGAAACTTTCTCTTTTTTCCCCATTTTGCACCCTGAGGTTGTTTATGCTAATACTAGACATCTCTCACTGTCCTATTTTTATGACTGTCATACAGTATATAACCTATAAACCTCAAAGGGACCGCTTTAAATACTTTTTATAGCTTTGTTTCCTTTTTCTTTGTAGTATATTTCTAGAGGCTTAATGGTAACACTTATTTCTTTGTTGGCTTCACTGCTATTTTTTTCCTTTTGTTTCTTAAGTCAGGTTCTCAGAAAAAAGCCCAAGTAAATGGGGTCGTAGTTGAGTGGCAAGACCACAAACTGTGTTTTTTTGTTTGTTTGTTTGTTTTTTTGCCTTACAGATGGTACACATTTGAAAAGGGATCTATGATATTCTTTCCTGTTCCCCAAATTGGAAAAAACATCTTTGACTTCAAAAAGTTTGCGAATTTCCAGCATGCATAGAACGGTTAAACATAATACTTTCTTGTTTACTTGTTCTTGCTTTGCTGAATGACAGTCTGGATGTGTCAAAAGGAAACAAAAATCTTGGTGAAAGGGTGGGGAAAAAAGTTACTGTTATCAAAACTGTGAGGACATTCCTTATCAAATTAAAAAGTGAAGAAGAGGCAGACTAATCCTGGGATCTGAATCCATCGTACAGTGCTTGACTTTTTTTTTGAATGCCAGTTTGGATTTGAATATGTTTATAATTATCTTTCATATCAAACTTCTGACTGTACTGTAGAAAACATGTTTACTCCCAAGAAGCGTTGGGAAAGATTATAGTAAAAAAACAATGAAACAAAAAGTATGTAATTGTTCACATACCCTGGGATAATGTTATAATTATGACATTGTCTAAAAGTAATAAAACACCAATATATTCTGCTAAACCTGCATTCTGTTAGATGTAGGCCTGGTCTACGGTACGGGGTTAAGTCAAATTTAGCCGCGTTAGGTCAATTTTAAAATATATGCGTCCACACAACCAACCCCGTTCCATCAACTTAAAGGGCTCTTAAAATTGACTTTTGTACTCCTCCCTGACGAGGGTAGTAGCGCTAAAATCGACCTTGCTGGGTTGAATTTGGGGTAGTGCGGACGCAAATCGACGGTACTGGCCTCCAGGAGCTATCCCAGAGTGCTCCAATGTGACCGCTCTGGACAGCACTTTGAACTCTGGTGCACTAGCCAAGTACAGAGGAAAAGCTCCAGGAACTCTTGAATTTAATTTCCTGTTTGGTCAGCAAACTCAGCAGCACAAGTGTTCATGCAGTCCCCCCAGAATCGTAGAGCATAGAATGTTTCTATGCTCCCCCTATCATCTCTGTCCCCGAGGTTATCACAGATTAGAAGGCGAAAAAACTGCACTCGCGATGACATGTTTTCCAAGCTCATGCAGTCCTCCCACAGTTATAGGGCATAGCTTAATGCATGGAGGCACTCAGTGGCAGAGGCCAGGAAAGAATTAAGTGAGCGTGAAGAGCAGAGGCAGGATGTGATGCTGAGGCTAACGGGGGGGGGCAAACAGACATTATGAAGCATCTGTTGGAGCTGCAGGAAAGCCAGCATAGACCCCTCCCATGGCATCCACTGTATAACCGCCCACCCTCCTCCCCATGTTCCATAGCCTTTTTATTTAGATGCCCAAGAACGCAGGGAGGAGGCTCAACTCCAGAGGATAGCCCAAGTGACAGAATGCTGTCATTCAAACAGTTTGATTTTTGGTGTGGCTACAAGAAGCAATGTGGCCATTTTCTTCCCTCCTCCTCCACCTCACATGGCTACTTTGTCCGTTCTCATTTTTTTTAATTAATAAAGAAAGACTGCATGGTTTCAAAACAATAGTTACTTTATTTCGATGGAGGGAGGGTGGTTGGCTTACAGGGAATTAAAATCAACAAAGGAGGTGGGTTTGCATCAAGGAGAAACACACGTAACTGTCACACCGAAGCCTGGCAGGTCATTAAACTATTTTTCAAAGCTTCTCTGATGCGCGGGGCTACCCTGGGGAGGCGGGGGGACAAGTGGGGCAATTTGCCCCAGGCCCTGGGCCCCACAGGGGCCTGCACAAGAATATAGTATTCTATAGTATTGTAACTTTTTTTTATGGACGAGGACCCCAAAATTGCTTTGCCCCAGGCCCCCTGAATTCTCTGCGTAACCCTACTGATGTGCAGCGCGCCTTGCTGTGCTCTTCTAATCACCCTGGTGTCTGGCTGCTCAAAACTGGATGCCAGGCAATTTGCCTCAACCTCCCACTCTGCCATAAACATCTCCCTCTTACTATCACAGATATTATGGAACACACAGCAATAACAATGGAATGTTGGTTGCGCTGATGTCTGACCTAGTCAGCAAACAGCACCAGCAAGCTTTTAAAATGCATGATGGGGAGCTGAGTGGGCTCCATGCTCGCTGTGGTATGGTGTCTGCATGGGTAACCCAGGAAAAAAGGCACGAAACAATTGACAGCAATTGATTTCATGGAGGGAGGGGTGACTGACGACATGTACCCAAAACTACCCATGACAATGTTTTTGCCCCATCAGGCATTGGAAGCTTAACCCAGAATTCCGATGGGTGGTGGAAACTGTGGGAACTATGGGATGGCTGCCCACTGTGCATCGCTCCGTAAGTCGATGCTAGCCATGGTAGTGAGGACGCACTCCGCCGACTTAATGTGCTTAGTGGGGACATACACGGTTGACTGTATAAAATCGATTTCTAAAAATTGACTTATATAAAATTGATTTAATATCGTAGCGTAGACATATCCTTAGTCATTTTGTTTTTGAGTCAGATGAGGTATTATCTTGTGTTACCTTATCCGCCGTAAGAAACTCCAGTTTTATAGCTAAGTAAGGTAAATTAGGTCTGATTTCAAACAAACAAACAAAAAAATCCTTAAAGAACAAGTTTAATTATTTGTTCAACAGCTCGTTTTCTGACTTCAACCTGTTAATTTTTTTTAATAGTGAAAAGGAACTTGAGCTCTCAGTTGCAGCTTCTGGAGCTCTGGACCCAGAGAAGGAGGTAAGAAATTTTAGTGTTCCGCTTTTCATTCAAACAGACCTTTTATTAAATAATATGTGTTAACAGTGAATCATTATGCTGAAAGCAGGATTTTATTGTGTGCAAAAGAAGGATCTAAAAGGGATTTTCCCCCTCCCCAGTGTATTCTGGAAGGTGTGTTTTTTGGTGTTTTTTTTTAATCTCCTTCCTCCGAAGCATCAACAATAGCCGGCTGGAGATGGGACCTTGACTGGCTGGTTCTTGCTCACATGCTCAGGGTCTAACAGTTACTGTAGTCATTTGAGGGGTTGGGAAGGAATTTTCCCCTACCTCAGATTGGCAATGAGTTTGGGTTTTTTCACCTTCCTCTGTAGTGTATGGGTGAAGGTCACTTACTAGGATTATTTGGGTATATCTCAGTTAATCATTTCCCTGCCATTGTGGGGGCCTTGAACACTAGTGTACCTTGGTCTTTCCTCTTCTCTGTCTGTGGCACATAATAGTCTAATCTCCTGTAGGTTGTAATACTTTGGTCTCAGTTTGGTTGATGGCTTTAGTGTGCTGGTGCTAGGTAGTGTTGGTGGCCTGATATATACACTATGTCAGAGTAGATGATCTAGTGGTCCCTTCCGGCCTTAATCTCTAAGACTATGATAAGAAAAATGATGTCTCTTTCCTAATTTGACATTAGTGACAATAAAAATAAACCCAAGTCAAAGCTATATAAGAGAGCTGTTAAATTTGGTAAACACATACTCTGCTTAAAGGGAAAAGTTGGAATTGGAATTTTAAGACATTTGCATGGTGGTGCAACTACATGGAATAACATGCTGCAGGCAGTGTAGGTCGTGGAAGAGACATGTTTAATGTCTGATAGTAGCTTGTATAGACAAATGTAAATCAGCCTCCTGTGGGAGTGTGAGGAATGCTGCTGACAATATTTGCCACTCGCCTACTTCACTTTTTAATGAAAAAAATCCATCTGTTATGCAGCTAAGTAACCTTTGTAGTGCCAAATCATTGTTTCAAGTTGCAGTTGTAAATATTTTTACTAGTAAATGTAACATTTTTCATATTATGACAATGTATGCAAAATTTTATATAGCTCTACATAAAATATCAATGACTTTGCTTTAACTCTTACCTGGGTAATGTGGAATTAGTGCCATCTCCATCATTTTCTGGTTCATAAGCAAGATGTAACTAGTTGGATTATCACCATAGTTCTTGTACTTTGCTAAAACATTTTTGCTACCGCTCAAAGAAAATGTTTACTGAGTGTAGTAGAATCCTTTTACTGGGGATGTCATGATGGATGGCTCTTTTTTCTGGTTAAGTAAATTTGATTAACACAAGACACTGTTTTCTGGGAAGCTGAAGAACTGCACCAACCCATCCCATTACTGGAGAGCTCAATAGATGGAGGAGGAGCTATCTGCAATAGGACAGAGTCTGTTACTTGCTCAAAATCAGAAGAAAGGATAGCCCATAAGATACCATGTATTGTGATGCAGCATATTATAGTGGCACAGTTAAGGTTGTATTATGAGATCTGTGTAAAGGTCGACTTTTCTATGTGCTTTTATATCAACATGCTTAGTTGGATTTCTTTGAAATTTGATGTGCCTTGGGAGGGTGCTGGGTACCCCCAGGAGGAAACCACATTTGGACTAAGATACAAGCCCCCTCACAATAACACTTAGAAAAAAAAATAATAAAAAGCTTGATTTTTTGTTTGTTGTTTTGCACAAAGCTAGAGATCAAAGTATTGAGAGTAGGCCAAAATGGTCTCAATCTGTTGAGTTTTACTCAAGGTAGTGCGTGGCGCCACTAAATGTTTTTTTGGGAGGATAATGTAACAAAGTGTTTGGGGAAAGATTAGGCATGTAAATATTTCCGAGAGGGAATGAATACTAGAAGTGGAGGTGTTGGGGGGGCATTAAGTCAGGGGTTTGGAGCTGCTTCGAGAAGAGGGGGGTTTATGAGGAGGAGGATAAATGGGGATGGATGGTGGGGAGACGAGAGTTTAGGGGCTCAGGTGATGGAGGCATGACACCCGCTGCCCTACTAATGCACCCCAGCCCCTGTGCACTCCCAGTTCTGCCATAAGAACATAAAAATGGCCATACTGGGTCAGACCAAAGGTCCATCTAGCCCAGTATCCTATCTTCCGATAGTGGTCAATGCCAGGTGCCCCAGAGGGAATGAACAGAACAGGTAATCAGCAAGTAATTCATCCTATGTCGCCCATTCCTAGCTTCTGGCAAACCCAGGCTAGGGACACCATCCCTGCCCATCCTGGCTAATAGCCATTGATGGACCTATCCTCCATGAATTTATCGAGTTATTTTTTAAACCCTCTTATAGTCTTGGCATTGACAACATCCTCTGGCAAGGAGTTCCACAGGTTGACTGTGCGTTGTGTGAAGAAGTACTTCCTTTTGTTTAAAACCTGCTGCCTATTAATTTCATTTGGTGACCCCTAGTTCTTATGTTATGAGAAGGAGTAAATAACACATCTTTATTTACTTTCTTCAGTGTGAGCAAGGACCCTGTACTCCCAGCTCTGTCAGTACTAACCAACCCTCTGCACTCCATAGCTGTACCAGTGCTCCCCAACCTTCCTGCGTCCCCCAAAGTCGTAGAGGGGGGAATATAGACCTGTGAATGTTTCTTAGGAGGGGTTGATGGGGTAATTAGAGGGTAGTGGACTAGTGGAATGGGAGGGAGAGGTTTGGAGCTGCAGTGACGGTAGGGGGATAAATGGGGATGGATGGAGGGGAGAGAAGCTTGGGGGAGTGGAAGAATGAGACAGTGGGAAGGGAGAGTGGCAGAGAGACTGGGGGAAGAATGGGACAGGGGCATCTGTTATCTCCACATTCTCTCCTCTTGTGTGTGTGCACCCAGATCTGTGGGGCTCTTGCCCCTCTTTGGGGAGGTCTCAGCCTCCCCTTGCTGCCTCCCATATGTGTGATAGGATCGGGGGTGGGGGGGCATGTCCATCAAACAGAGTTTGAACCATCCTCTCCCTACTCTCTTCATTTGAGCTGAGTTCTGGGTGGAGTAGGGCTGGGTCTTTTGTGGGGTCTGAGGCCTCCCATGTGAGCCAGGATGTGGGGAAGCCCTGCCCCTTTGGGTGGGGAGCTGAGAATGGGTATATTTCATGCATATCTCAGGCTCTAAAGCACTCAGGAGGGGATGGGAACATACCCACTCAGATGAATGAAATAGTTCACAGATCTTGGAGCTATTAGCTATTGTATTAGGTTGTATTCATGTCTCTGGGATGTTCTCAGCTGAGAACCTCACACTGAATTAAATGGGCTACTTCATACCTTTCAGAACTTCCTGTGCTGCAGATTGTTGTGTAGAGGGCCCTTTCCCTCCATCATTCTGTCTTTTCTGATGATATTCTAAATGCTCTAAAATCCACATGCTTTCATGGATTTTCTTGAAATTTGCCATGCATTGTGGGAAGAGTTCAGGATCTTCAATACGAGTTCCTGGACATTCCTTCAGTCCTCCGGCTCCAGTCAAATACCATTCCCTGGTAATGTAGCCATCCATCCAGGAGCCAGCTAGAGTGGGCTGGCATATCCTAGCTACCCATGCCTCTACTGCCAAGAAGGCAGAGAAATGGTACTATGTCCCAGCCAAAGGGGCAGAATTCCTCTTTCTTCGCCTTGTGCTCCTAGCTCTTTACTGGTCCAGGCTGTTGTGGAAAGATTTAGGCAATAACACTCCCAATCTACCCTGACTAATAAAGAGGGCAAGCATCTCTACTTTTTGGGAAGGAACATCTTTTCTTCTTCTCGCCTCCAGTTCAGGATAGCCAACTACCAAGCACTAATGGCTAAGTATGAATTCCTGAATAATTCAAAATTTGCAGACTTTACTGACAGTTTCTTACAGGAGGACAGGGCTCGTTTCCAGGCTCTCATAGAGGAAAGCAAAATGGTTGCCAGAACCACTCTCCAATCAGCAGTAGATGCTGCTGATACGTCTTCCAGGATTAGGTGACCAGATGTCCCGATTTTTATAGGGGCAGTCCCAGTTTTGGGGTCTTTTTCTTATATAGGCTCCTATTACCCCCCACCACCACCTGTGTCCTGATTTTTCACACTTGCTGCTGGCCACCTTATCCAGGACAATGGCTACTGCCATCATAATGCACAGGGAGATGTGGCTCCATGCTTCAGGGTTTCCCAAGGAGGACTTAACCTTTGATAAGACTCAGTTATTTAATCAGAAGACAGAGGAGTCCTTACAAACTTTTCCAGGGCCACCCTCCACTTCCTGAGCGTGTATACACCTGCCCCAAAGAGAAAATTTCAATTTCTGCAGTTCTTACACCAGAGACGTTGTGAGACACCCTATAGGAGGCGAGGGTTCAAAAGACTTGCTTTGCCACACTTTCCACAACAGATTCATCATCCCAATTTTTGGCTAAATGTTATTTCTGAGGGAGCTTGAGAGCTGCAAACCACTAAGTACAACACTTCCCGACTCCCATGCACCCTTTGGGGAATCATCTAGCTCTCTTTTTCAACACCTGGAGCAGAATAACAGACAAATGGGTGCTGAGTGTTATTCATTCTGTCTATATGACAGAGTTTGCCTCTTCCCCTTTAAAACTCCTATCCCATCCCTTTTGGGGGCCTCTTTCACAAGAACATTTTTAAACAAGTGGAATATCTTGTACAGTGAGGAATGATAGAGCGCATTCCTCTTCAGTACTAAGAGAGTAGTTTTTACTCAGCATACTTGCTAGTACCCAAAAAGGATAGTTGGTGACCTCCACCATCTCAAACACTTTATTCACAATCATAAGTTTTGCATGGTCACATTGGCATCTAAATTCCATTAATGGAAAAGGACGTGGTTTACAACTCTCTACATGAAGTACACCTACTTTCATGTGGACATCCACCCTGCTCACAGACGTTTCCTCAGATTTATTGTGGGCTGTGACAGGACTCTGTTATTAACATCCGGACTGTGGCACCTTATAGACTAACAGACGTTTTGGAGCATGAGCTTTCGTGAGTGAATACCCACTTCGTTGGATGCATGTATTCACCCACAAAAGCTCATGCTCCAAAATGTCTGTTAGTTTATAAGGTGCCACAAGACTCTCTTGCTGCTTTTACAGATCCAGACTAACATGGCTACCCCTCTGATAATTAACATCCAGGTCACTGATGTTGCTGCAGCATGAAGATGGCTGCAGGGTTCAGCTATGATCAATTAAACACTTTCTGTTGGGGGATTATGAGCACCTGGGTGGTAATCACTGGGTTAACCATGTAATTGGGAGGAACAGGAAGCAAGGAGAGGTCAGACGGTAGCTCTGGGCTGAGGAGTGAAGACTGCGGGGAAGCCTTCACTTGCTGTAAGCCTGTATTACACTGATAATTTGTAAGAAAAGAATAAATTCATACCTTGGTGAAAGGGCAACAACTTGGTGTACGTTTGTGACCATGAAACCATCTGTACTGTCTAGGCAGTGAAGTACACGGGATAGCAGTGGAGTCACCCAGTGACACAAACTCAACCACTTTCAATACAGAGTACTCTCTTTTGGCATTGGTACTACCCCCAAGGTCTTTCCCAAGGTGTTCTATAGTAGCAGCCTGTATCAGATGCTGTAGTTTCACCATTTTCCCTTACTTCAGTGACTAGCTCCTTGTCACCAAGTCATGCCAAGTGTCACAACCAGAGCATGGGTGGTCTGATCTAGGGGTTGAAACAAGAGTAGGGACTCAGGCTGGGTCAGATACCAAGAGGTCAGAAGCCACAGCAAGCCAGAGGGCAAAACCAAGAGTCAGGTGTCAGGAGGCAGGCAGTGTCAGGTTACCAGGAGATCAGTAGGTGGCAGTAGGAGCAAATATTGCAGGGGAAGGAGTCCTAAGCAAGGGGAACCCGGTTCCATGCACAAGTTCCTGTTCCTGTGCTTGGTTTAACTTGAAGCTGGGGATCAACCAGACTGGAGTTCTCTGTCAAAGTTCAACTGCTATTCTGGCAGCTGATAACAGATTACTAGGTGGCAGGTCAGGACTGCCTAGCTCTTAAGAGCCTTGTGAACCAGCGTTCAAGACCCATGGTCCCTGACACCAAAAAGCCCATGCATTGACTTTGACAATGCAACAACTCCTCTCCTCTTTGGGGGTCAGTGTAAATACTGAAAAATCCATCCTCACCTGAGATATTGGGTTTTCCTTAAATGCAGTCATGGCAAGGGCCTGCCTGCTGATGGACAGGTTTCAGGCTGTGAACGATATCATAAATAAGGTCATAAGCAACCCCCAAGTGCCTATCATGACTGAACTCACTCTCTCTCTCTCTGTTCCCTATGTCATGTGGTCTCATGAACTTATGTCATGCAATTTGCATGACTCCACCTTTTCTTAGTTAAAAGTGTGGCTCCAAACTGACAGTCCATGAGCACCATAGTGACTGTTCCCACCAAAGTGATATTGTCCCTGTTATGGTGGAAGAATCCATGTTAGGTATGTGTCAGTGTTCCCTTCCTTGCCTTCGCAGCAGACAGGGCAGTCATTACCATGTATCCCTGTTGGAACATCTTGAGAGTCCATCCAGGATACACATCTATGTTCTAGAGCTGTGAGCAGTTTAAAGATTTTGTGAACCCTTTCTCCCATTCATTCAAGATCACCATGTCCTCATAATTTCAGACGAATTCATGACTGTCTTTTATATCAACAAATATAAGGGAGGGAGATTCTTCCCTTTGTGTGCAGAAGCAGACAGTTTGTGGGAATTGGTGCATCAAAATCAGATTACCCTATTTGCAGTCTGACTCCCAGGAAACCGGAATGTGCTAGCAGAATCTCTCAGGAGACACTTTGGTGTTGATCATGAGGGGGAGCTACATGACTGTGTGGTGAACAGTATTTAGGGTAGATTGGGGACCCTTGCCAGGGACTTGTTTGCTTCCCAAACAAATAAGAAATGCAATCCAGAAAGACTTTGACAAGGTCCCTCACCAAAGGCTCTTACGTAAATTAAGTTGACATGAGATGATCCTTTCATGGATTGAGAACTGGTTTAAAGACAGGGAACAAAGGGTGGGAATAAATGGTAATTTTTCAGAATGGAGAGGGGTAACTAGTGGTGTTCCGCAAGGGTCAGTCCTAGGACCAATCCTGTTCAACTTATTCATAAATGATCTGGAGAAAGGGTGGAACAGTGAGGTGTCAAAGTTCGTAGATTATACTAAACTGCTTGAGATAGTTAAAACCAAAGCAGACTGTGAAGACCTTCAAAAAGATCTCACAAAACTAAGTGATTGGGCAACAAAATGGCAAATGAAATTTAACGTGGATAAATGTAAAGTAATGCACATTGGAAAAAATAACTCCAACAATACATACAATATGATGGGGGCTAATTTACCTACAAGTAATCAGGAAAGAGATCTTGGAGTCATGTGGATAGTTCTCTGAAGACGTCCACACAGTATGCAGCAGCAGTCAAAAAAGCAAACAGGATGTTAGGAATCATTCAAAAAGGGACAGAGAATAAGGTGGAGAATATCTTATTGCCCTTATCTAAATCCATGGTACACCCACATCTTGAATACTGCATACGGATGTGGTTTCCTCATCTCAAAAAAGATGTACTGGCATTAGAAAAGGTTCCGAGAAGGGCAACTAAAATGATTTGGAGTTTGGAATGGGTCCCGTATGAGGAGAGATTAAAGAGGCTAGGACTTCTCAGCTTGGAAAAGAGGAGACTAACGGTGATATGATAGAGATACATAAAATCATGAGTGATTCATACCCTTTTGACTTTGAATATACAGTGAAACCCCGCTATAACACAATAATCAGGGTCCAAAAAATTGGATCGCGCTAAATGCGGGGTCGCGGTATAGTGGGGTTTACCATTTCAAGCTGGTCAGTTTCAAGAAGGTCGATTTCTCTTGGGCAGAAAACTACTTTCATTTGCCAACTGCCCATAGCAGTAACTGAAAGGGTGCAGCTCCAGCAGCGGGGGCTCTCAGCCATGCAGCGGGAGAGGGGAAACACTTGGGGAGAGCATGGGAGACATGCAAGGGGCAGAGGAAGAGCGAGGAGTAGTTGGGGAGGAGAATGGCTCTTCTCGCCAAAAGGGTAAGTGGGGGTAGGCGGGAAGTTTCAGAGGCGCTTTTTTTTTTTTTTGTTTGTGCTTCCGCGGCACTCCCGCCCTTTTTTTTTTTTTTTTTTGGCCTGGGGCAGCCGGAGCCACCTTACAATCGCGTTGTAGCTGAATTTGCGCTCTTGTGGGGCACATTATAATGAGGTTTGCCTGTAGTTGGTGTTGAAACAGGAAGCTAGTAGCCAGGAGTATTGCAGTAGTGAAGCACTTCATACTCTCTGCATATATCACAGTTAAAGAGGGACTGAACAGTATTTGTTGTAAGACCAAACTCACAGAACCAGCATGAGTCTGTGACACACACACACTGACCTAAACTCCACTAATTCAACGGAGGGCATCCCAAATAAGTAGAATTACTCTCCTCATTAAGTAGCAGTCCATGATATTGAATATTACTGGGTTTAAATTGGCTCTCAGAGAGAGGTTCATTGTTTACTGGTTAAGTAGAGTGTGTGTTTAATATTCCTATAATAGCAGGCCCTGGCCTACATTTAAAATTTAGATTGACCTAGCCACTTTGTTCAGGGGCATGAAAAATTCACACTCCTGAGTGCTATAGTTAAGCTGACCTAACTACTAGGGTGGCAGCTTACCTTCGTTGATGGAAAAATCTTTTCTGTTTCATGTAGGAAGTGTCACACTGTGTTGCTGTAGCACCTGTAGTGTAGACGTGGCCTAATGCACTGTTGGTTTAAAAAGTAAATTAGTAAGTTGTCTCTAGGGATAGAATGGCTAGCAGACATACTGGGTCACAGCCATGTCATGAATAAAATAAAAGATGCTGCTGGGTTAAAATCTAGACCTGATAACTTTGATATGGGGCTCTGGGAACACATAGGGAACAACTCTCAACAGGCATGTTTGTGTGAAAGGCTGTTTTAATATGCCACTGATGAAGATACGAAAAGGTAAAAGAGTATAGAATGCTTCGTAATTAATTTAAAACTAAAAGATGTATAAATGAAATTTTCTATTTGATAAAAAGCTCTTGTAATTTTAAAGTTAAATATAATAAGCTTAAATGTTAAATTCTAATAGGTTTTAATAATTTAATAAATTTCTTTACACCTGAATTCTCAGTTTTGCTCATAAATAGATGAGTACTAATGTCATTGTATATACTATCTTGCAGCTAAGTGAGGAGGAGGTAAACATCTAATATATTGCTGCTATCTCAAATACTTATATACTAAGTTGGTTATATAATACCCAGTTGGTTATGTAGTATTCAACAGCTGCTGGCACAGGTTGGTCCATAAATGCATGTTTAGTGAAGCACCTTGGTGCTAAGGATCAGCAAAATTGTTAAATTCAATTTTTCTTTTGAAATAGTTGAATAATCTTTACTTTCTACTAATTTAGTTTATTTTTAAAAAAATATGAAAATATTTCTAAAGTGCATAGCAGCTGGAAGGGAAATGTCTTCTGGGTGTATTAGGATAGTTTTGAAACTAGCTTGCATGCTTTTTGCATTTGCATGTTACCTTCATTTTTCTACGGAGGCTACTAATTATCAATAAACATATTTTTTTAAAAATTACATATTTTAAAAAATTGCTGTAACTTCTTTGTTGATTTGAACATCTAATAAAAATATAACAAAGAATATCTCCTATTCCTTTCTCTTTAAATGCTAGTGTTCTGAAATGTTTATTGTTAAAAGTCTCAATATTTCTTTTTTGCAAGTTGAACTGTTACAGAGCTAGTATTTTTCTTTGAAGCATTCTTTCAAGAATTCACCAAAATATAACAGGAATGAAAATGCTGTCAATGTAGAAATCTGGCAGTTTTAAATACTGTAGTATATAGACCACTGAAAATATTTATATTCTGGACATTGCAGTTATTTATTTCCTAGAAAATCCACAAAAACTTGGTTTTAGAGACACTGTGAAAGTGTGTAAATGTAGATTTAAGTGTATTTTTAACTATCTTGAAAATTTGTGTTCATTTCCCTAAAAATCATTTAAACAGACATTTACATTTGCTTATAACTGTCAAGTTGGGGGTTACAGGAGGGTTTGGCACAATTGAAATTCAAAATATTTATGGCTATGGACGTAATAAATTAACCATTTTTTTTTATCTTTAGCCTAACAGATTGAAGCAGTTTGGTTTGACAGAAAGAGCTTCTGAAGAAAAGGCACCCCCTGAAAGGCCCAGAGTAGCTTTTCAAACTCCTATACCTGCACCTACTACTTCACCAGTGAATGAAGACTTTCACAGAGGATTATCCAACACCCTTGGTGAAATAGTGGCTCCCAGGTGCTTGTCTATAACGTTTGTATTGTGACTGTATGTTTGATAAGTTGGTTAGATAGAACATCTGTGATTGCACGGATTATTACCTTTCAGAATATCTGCAAAGCAGACCATTGTGGTGCTTTTCCTTTCCCTCCTAATAATTAGCTAAAAGTGAAAGCAAATATTTTCAAATTTTTATTTTTTAAGTTAGTGAAAAAAATTACCTAGATGAAATAAAATAACTGTTAATGAATGTGCTTATTTTTGTAAACCCCATTTTATGTATGTATTTATTTACACACACACACACACACACGCTTGTTTGCACGCTCTGTATCTCTGACTGAGGATTTGTCTACACTGCATGATTAGGTCGACGTAAGCTGCCTTGTTTCAACCTAGCTCTGGAAGTTTCTTCACTTTAAATTTGGCTCTTGCTGATATAAGTGCCTCTTTACACTGACACAGTAATGCTATCTCCCTGAATGGCGTAGAGTCATGGTCGATGTAATTAGGTCAGTGCTGTGTCAGTGTAGACACTGCATTGCGTATGTTCATTGTTAGCGGCCTTCAGGAGCTGTCCCACACTTTCAATACAATCAGTACAAGTGCTCCTAGTAAGGATGTGCTCCGCCAACACAAGTGTGCGCCCACACAAGCAATTTAATAACTGTGGTGGCTGTAAGCTGATGTAAGGTAAGCCAACATAATTTTGTAGTATAAACATGGCCATAATCTTTTCATGTTTGTTTTCTTTTAGACATGCCTATTGATTGAGAAATTTTGGGAGGCTGTATTGATGAAAATCATAACACTTTCTTAGTGAATGTTTTCATGGAGTTATTCAGTCATGAATTATAGATTTATTACATCTATCTAGGCATTTTCATATTGTAGGGCATTTAAGTGAGATGAGTGTACCATATAAAAATCAAGGCAGTACAGTTTCACAATTGAGGGTCTATGTTTTAAATGTGAAAAAAATGTATTTTTTTCCCTGTTAGAACACTAGACATAAAGGATATAAATCTCAAATTTAAGAAATGGAGACTCAAAGTCTTGTGTTTCATTTGGAGATTGTGGAGTAAACAGTCCTAATTGAGGACCAGATTGTGCATGGATCTTAAATGGTTGAGCAATATGGGAAGGGTACAAAGAACCTTCCTACTACCCACACCTGGCCTGTGTAAGGGTCAAGTAGAATTGCAGCCCTTGTGCATGGAAATGTGTGTTGTGCAGGAGCTGCTTGATTACTGCTCTTCAGGGGTGTGCTTACAAGGCACAATCAAGTTTTCAGTGAGAAGTTTTAACTGAATTAATTCTAGAACTCACCCATACAATGACTTCTCTGATTTTGTTTTTGTCCTGCTTTCTCATTTAGTAGCAAAATAAAATTATTAAAACTGCCTTGTTCCTTTCTTTTGATATAGGATTGCTCTTCTACCTCCACCTCCACCCCCAACTTTGACAGACAACTACAGAACTCCCTATGATGATGCATACTATTTCTATGGGGCTAGAAATCCTTTGGATCCTAATCTTGCATACTGTAAGTTGACTGCTTGGCAAACATCCAACCAATAAACCAAAACAGAAGCAAAAGATTATTTCCTGAATGGAAGAAGAAACAAAGGGAAAATAACAGTTGGAAGTTGAACAAATTGTTCTGATAGCTAAATAAAACAGATAAAATGAAGGAAAATGTCCTATAACACAAATATAGTTTATACTAGCAGATTTAAAAATCAATTTGTATCAACTGTGGGGGATGATTTTCAAAAGTACTGGAGGTATTTAGGAGCACCAGTCCATTGACTTTCACTGTAAATCTCTTCTCACTGTGAAACCTAACTGCTCGTGATTTTGGAGTATTTTTTAGATAGTGATAAATACTGAGCCATTTCTTTATGGTAGAATTTTCTGTATGAAAACTTTTCTGCAGGAAATCCTGTTATGTTTGAGGCCACAGATTCTTTTAATTTTAAAAAATTGTAAGCACAGTTTCTTTACATTATGTGGACATTAGAGTGGGCCGATAGCTAAGTTTGAGACTAGCTTATTGTTTGGTAGCCATTTATCGAAGTGCTCTAAAATTCCCATGCATAATTGGATTGTATTGAAAACAGCTGTGCCTCACTGAGATGGGAGTGGGGTTAGTGGTCCGAATTTGAAGATTCTGCTCCCAAGATACTGCCCTCTTAAAAATAAATAAATAAATAAATAAAAATGTTACAGTTCTTATAACTGTTGCACACATGGGGCTCAAACTCTGGCTCTGATCCGTCTCAATCTGCTGTCACCTGTTTGGGATTGATTTTAGCTATTGTAGAAAACTCCCCTATCCCTTTGAGGAAGTTTGAGTGATGTTGATAAGCCAAAGGAAGTCATTGGTGCAAATGCAGCAAGATGAGGTTTGTTGCATACCGGAGGGTTTGCTGGCAACTTGAGGTCAGAGTAAGTGGGTGAGTCAATCTGACATTGTGTGCTCATGGAACTTCAGCAGTACCCATGTACTGTGAGTTCAAGTCCTGCACGGGGCAGCTTTCTGAAAATGTGTATTATGCACATTAATTGCTCTCTGACTACTCTCTGCAAGTGTTCTTCTGTAAGATGTTCCTGAGAGCAAAGCTTCTGGTTTAAGAGCCAGTATTTCAAAGTCTAAGTACTCAGATTTTATTTTAGAATGATTGCTAAGGATAATAGCTTTAATTTAGGCCATATCTACACTAGCACTTTTGTTGGTAAAACTTTTTTCAGTTGGGGTGTGAAAAAAATACACCCCAACCGACATAAATTACACCGACAGAAGTGTCGACAGCGCTATGTTAGCAGGAGAGCATCAGCCACCGACATAGCTACTGCCGTGTGTTGGGAGTGGTCAAATTATACTGATGGGAGAGCTCTCTCCTGTCGGCATAGAGTGGCTGCATGGGACAGATTATAGCAGTGCAGCTCTATTATTACAGCTGTGTCGCTGTAAGGTCTCTAGTGTAAACATGGCCTCAGCAGAGGGAAGATGGAAGAATCTAGTAAGCAGCAGCATTACAATAACGTAATCATGCTACCTGCCTCCTCACTCATTTCTAATACCACTTCTTCTTTGAGTGCTTGTTTATGTCCATTCCAGTCAGTTGTGTTCGTGCCATATGCATGACAGCCGGAAAATTTTTCCCCTAGCAGTATTCGTAGGGTCAGCCTGGGCGCCCCCTTGAGTCGCAACCCAACCCCCAGTCAGTTCCTTCTTACCACCTGTGACAGTTAGCTGGAACTCCCCGTTGCTCTTGCCTCAGAAAAAATATGCTTCACAGTATCATGTGTGTTTATAGTTAGTTTTCTCTCAAGTATCCTTTGGGGTTCCCCAGCTCTGAGTTATACCTCAGTCCCTGGGCTTTAAGCTGTGCTTAGACTGCGGCAGGTTTATGCTGAGAAGTCACCCGCACACGTTATGCTTGAAGTGTCACCTTAGGGACCGTTGTAAAATCTGTAGAGTTTCACCCCAGGATCCTCAAGGAGGCAGCACTTCAGCCTCAGTTGGACCCCGGCATGATGGACTCGGGCCCAAGCATTGCCTCCTTGATGTGCAGCGCTCCGGCACTATCGACATGTGAGCCGATGCTGAGGAAGGACTCCTCTAAAGACCTTTGACACCTCTACGCCTCCACGCACAGGTCCGAAGCATTGGTCAGGCACTGGTCTCACTCCCTGGTACCTCATAAAAGACAGAAAGCCAACAGAGAGCGCTCTGCGACCAGGTCTAAAGACCAGATGGCCAGCAAGCCCACATCCGGGTGCCCAATTGGTAGGGGGCTCCATTGACTCCTGCCCCAGGAGAGGTCGAGTCGAGTCCAGGCCTGCATCACTTGTCAGTCTGCCGCCATGAGATGCTACAGCTTCCCTCAATGCCAAAAGTGTTCGAGGCAACATCGGACTTCCTGGTGCTGACAACCCCTTCCTCCCCTCCAAGGCAGGAGAGGTTGCTGGCACTGGTTCCTGGTCCAATCCACTCTGTGGACAAGCCGGCAATGATGGTAGCGATGAGGGTATCATTCCCTGTGCGCCGTTCCCCGGCACCGGTGGTCTGTGTGGGGGAGCTCCGGTCCCCAGGTTGGCATTGCTCACCGGTGCCAAGTGACTCTGCTCCTCCATGGTCTTCATAGTCGGAGAACTCGGAGTTGGAAGCGGAGTCATCGTCCTCCAGTAGGAGCAGAAGATCCCACTCCCATCATGACTGAGAGCCCTATCTAGCACAGTGGCCACGATAATGGCAGGCTTCTCAGTGGCTCTTCTGGACACCTTGGGCCTATCGCCAGAGCCAGAGTTCTAGACTGGCATTGGTGGCTTTGGCATCCTTTGGGACATGTGCCCTCCACACTGCTACAGAGGACCAATCCAACAGCTGCACTGAAGTTGATGATCTTGGCACTGACCGCTGCAGCATCCTCGGCACCAGCCACAAAGAGGGTTCTGTCTGTGGCACTACCAGCGACACTGACCATGGCACCATCCACAGCACCAGTGTTCCTTGCTCCTAGGGACCCCAAAGGCGCCAAGGGCAGGGAGCAGGCTCTGGTACCGGCTGCCATCTCATCCTTGTCTCTGGATGAGGCACTCACTGGCTCAGCAACCACTCCGGTGTTAGAGGACAGCGGGGTCCTACAGCAGCTACTGAGACGGGTGGCCCAGAACCTGAACATTAAACTTGAGGAGGTGGTGGAGGAGGCCGACCTGATGGTCCACATTCTTTCCCCTCCAGGGCCATCCTGTATCATGCTGCCACTGATTAAAACCATCAGTGATGCCATGAAGACCCTGTGGCAGATCCCATCCTCATTGCTGCCTACCGTCAAGAGGTACAAGCGGAGATACTTTGTCCCTTCAAAGGGGTACAAACACCTTTACATGCAACCCCAGACGGACTCCCTGGTAGTGGGAGGCTGCCACCCAGGGCTACCAGGGGCCCTTTCCCAAGAATCGAGAGGCCAAAAAACTAGACCACTTTGGGAGAAAAATTTATTTTACAGGGGGATTTCAGCTCTGTATCGCTAACCCTCAGGCGGTGGTTAGTGAGTACAATTATAATACTTGTGGGGCCCCGCAAAAATTTGCAGAACTCCTCCATATGGACTCTTGTGCAGAGTTTTCTGCGCTAGTAGAAGAGATCATATTAATTTCCTGTGCATCCTTGCAGGTAGCCCTGGATGTAGCGGATGCAACATCTTGCACCATGGCTACCAGGGTGGCCATGAGGAGAGGTTCCTGGCTGCAGGTCTCTGGTCTCCTGTATGAAGTGCAACAGACAATCCAGGACCTCCCCTTTGAGGGTCAGTCTTTGTTTTCCGAGAAGACTGACACTCGTGTGCACAGCCTCAAGGACTCTTGAGCCACCTTGAAGTCCCTTGGCCTCCACACCCCTGCCACCCAATGGAGGCACTTTAGACCCCAGCCCTCTCCGAGGAATTTTCAAGCTCAGAGTATGTAGGATGTGTCATAGCTTCCTACTCAGATTTGAACCTTAGAGTTCAGAAACTAAGATGCTAGCATGAAACCTCCAAGCTTAATTACCAGCTTGGATCTGATAGCGCTGCCACCAGCCAAAAATTCCAGTGTTTGGCTCACTCTGGTCTCCCCAAAACCTTCCCTGGGGGACCCCAAGACTCAGATGCCCTGAGTCTTACCACAAAGGGAAATAACCCCCCTCCCCTTGTCTTCTCTTTACTTCCTCCCCAGGCTTCCCCTCCGTGGGTTATCCTGGAAGATTACTGTACTTAAACTCCTTGAATTACAAAACAGAGAGGGCAATTTACCTTCCCCCCTCCTTCTTTTTCCCCCTCCCAGTCTTTCCCTGAGAGAGACCGTAATCCTGGCACAGGGATTTCTATCCCCTAGAGCCTCACTTAGAAAAGAAAATCCAACAGGTTTTAAAAAGAAAAGCTTTATATAAAAAGAAAGAAAAGACATAAAAATGGTCTCTGTATCAAGATAACAATATACAGGGTCAATTGCTTAAAAGAAAAATATGAATAAACAGCCTTATTCAAAAAGAAATACAATTTAAACATCCCAGCAACTACACACATGTAAATACAAAAAAACAATAAAAGCCTATTGTTTTTCTACCTTTGTACTCACAACTTGGAAACTGAAGATTAGAAGCTTGAAGATAGAAAGATCCCTCTCATAGCCGAGAGACAGACTAAAGACACACACACAAACATTCCCTCCCTGAGCTTTTAAAAATCCGGTTTCCTGATTGGTCCTCTGGTCAGGTGTTTGGTTCCCTTTGTTAACCCTTTACAGGTGAAAGAAACATTAACCCTTAGCTATCTGTTTATGACAGGATGGGTCGCACAGGAGAAATAGGAACTCAAGGAAGAGACCTCATCCCTCCTCTGGCCAGGATTCTGGCCAGTCTAAACTCTCTTCAGGCCCCAAACTGGCCTTTTGAAGGTGCACCCAGAGGCAACGCACCAATGCAAAGACTAAATCCATCTCACCTTACCTTTTTGTCCCGTCTTCATCCCTTTCTGCCATGCGTGGACCTGTATTATATTGGACCACTGGGTGCTCCGCACGGTAGAGAGGGGATATTCACTTCAATTCTCTGCCCTCCTGCCCTTCCACTCCCCTTCCCCATCCCTCTTCAGGGACCCTTCTCATGAGCAACAGGAGGAGCAATCACTCCTTTCACTGGGGGCAGTGGAAGAGGTTCCTCAGGAGCAGAAGGGCAAGGGCTTCTATTCCCGGTATTTTCTAATACTGAAAGCCAAAGGCAGGTTCAGCCCCATCCTAGACCTGCAAGAGCTCAACAAGTTCATGAAGAAACTCAAGTTCTGCATGGTCTCCTTGGCCTCCACCATCCCTTTCTTGGATCCAGGGTACTGGTATGCTGCCCTCGACTTGAAGAATACGTACTTTCATATAGCAATCGCACCATCCCACGGAAAATACCTCAGATTTGTGATGCACAACAATCACTTCCAGTTCACAGTCCTTCCATTCGGCCTGTCAGCGGCACCTCGGGTATTTACCATGCATGGCAGTCATGACTGCGTTCCTGCGCAGGCACGGGTTCAGGTGTTTCTCTACCTTGATGACTGGCTGATCATGGACTACACCAGGGCTCAAGTAGATGCGCAAGTTGGATTCATCATTGCAACATTTGACAAACTGGGCCTTCCCCTGAACATGGGGACGTCAACTCCGTCCCCTGCTCAGAGGATAGAGTTCATAGGGGCAGTGCTGGGACTCCTCCCAGGCCAGGATGTACCTACTGGAATTGAGGTTCCAGGCCCCATTGAGAGTCTCAGGCAGTTCCCCACCACCACAGCAAGGAAGTGCCTCTAACTCCTGGGACACATGGCTTCTTGTACCTATGTGGTGCAACATGCCAGGCTCAGACTCCGGCCTCGGCAATCATGGCTTGCTTCAGTGTATCGGCCAGTCAGGGCAGTTTGGACAGTCTCGTGACTTTGCCTCACCTGGCCTTCGACTTCCTTCTGTGGTGGCTCAATCTACAGCTAGCGTGCACAGGGGTCCCCTTTGTCAGCCCCCACCCGGCAATCTCGTTGGTTATGGACGCATCGGACTTGGGTTGAGGGGTGCACCTCAGAGACCTCAGAACACAAGGCCTCTGGTCCCAGAGCTTGCTCTCCACATCATTATCAGAGAGCTGAGAATACACCTGGCATGTCAGACTTTCTGAGCCCACTTAAGTGGGAGATGTGTATCAGTGATGACAGACAACACCATAGCGATATTCTATATCAACAAAGGGGGGGTGGGGAAGGGTGTGCCTGGAAGCCCTCAGGCTGTAGGACTTTTGTGTTGAGCAGTCAATACACCTGCAAGCATCATACCTCCCTGGGGTACAGAACGAGTTGGTGGACTATCTCAGCAAGTGGTTCCACGGCCACAATTGGTTCCTACGTTGCAAACTCCATTTTCCATCAGCGGGGCTTTCCCCAGGGAGACCTCTTTGCCACACGGCATAACAGGCAGTGTCAGCAGTTCTGCTCCTTCTTGAATCACAGCCATAGCAGACATGTTCCTCCTTCCCTGGGGAGGCCATCTCCTATACATGTTCTTGCCTACCCTTCTCGTTCACAAGGTGCTCCTCAAGATACAGAGGGATTGAGCGGTGGTAATATTGATAGCCCCAGGCTGGCTCCGCCAACACTGGTGTTTATTGCTCTTGGACATGTCTGTGGAAGTCCCAGTCACTTTGCCAGTCTTCCCAGACTTGATGACTCACAATCACAGCCATCTCCAGCACCAAACCTCGAGACGTTACACCTCATGGCATGTAAGCTCTGTAGTTATACCCAGTGGAACTTTCCTGCTCAGACCAGGTTAGACAAGTCCTCTTTGGCAGTAGGAAAGCCTCCACCAGGGCTACTTCCCTTGCCAAGTGGAAGAGATTCTCAATCTGGTTGGCACAGCATTGTTCGTCCCCGACGCTCACCTCTATTCCACTTGTATTGGACAACCTTCTCCATGTCAAGCAGCAGGGACTGTCCATGTCATCAATAAGGGTTCACTTGGCCACCATCTCTGCCTTCCATCCAGACGCAGAGGGCTGGTCGGTCTTTGCCAATCCTATGGTCAGCCGTTTCCTCAAAAGTTTTGACAGGCTATATCCACAAGGTTGACAGCCGGTCCTGGCCTGGGACCTCAACTGCGTCCTTTCCAGACTCATGGGACCACCGTTTGAACCACTAGCAACGTGCTTCCTGCTCTGCCTCTCGTACATGCTGGTGTTTCTGGTAGCGATAACCTCAGCAGGACAGTATCTGAGCTCAAGACCCTAACATCAGAGCCTGTTTACATGGTGTTCTATAAGGACAAGGTTCAGCTCAGGCCCCACCCGGCTTTTCTCCCGAAGGTTGTCTCCCATTTCCACATGAACCAGAACATCTTCCTCCCCAGAGTTCTATCCTAAGCTGCACTCAAGCGGCAGGGAACAAGAGGCTTCACTTGTTGGATGTCCGGAGAGCGTTAGGCTTTTACATCGAGAGAACAAGTCTGTTCTGAAAGTCTGTGCAACTTTTCATGGCTGTGGCAGACAGAATAAAAGGTCTTCCAGTCTTTTGTCAACTAATTTCATTGTGGATCACGTCCTGCATTTGAGAGTGTTACAAACTGGCAGAGATGCCTGCCCCTCAGCTCACTGTGCACTCCACTGGGGTGCAGGCTTCTTCAGCAGCATTCCTGGTGCAGGTTTCCACCCAGGAAATATGCGGAGCGGTGACGTGGTCCTCCATACATACATGCTTTCACTGTGCATTATGCGATTACCCAGCACGCCAGAGACGATGCAGCTTTTGGTAGAGCGGTACTCCAGTCAGTGGATAACTCTGACCCCACCTCTGTAACTTAGGCTTGGGAGTCACCTGATTGGAATTGACGTGAACAAGCACTCGAAGAAGAAAAAAATGGTTACTCAGTGCTTGGTAACTATTGTTCTTCGAGATGTTTTTCATGTCCATTCCAATACTCACCCTCCTGCCCTGCTATTGGAATAGCCGGCAAGAGGGAACTGAAGGGAGGGTCAGGTTGGCAGGGCATGATATTGAGTGCCATGGGGGTGCGACTCCAGGGGGCACCCAGGCTAACCCTACGGATACTCCGAGGGGAAAAATCTTCTGGCTGTCCTGCACATGGCGCACGCACACCTGATTGGAATGGACATGAACAACACATCTTGAAGAAAAACAGTTACGAGAAGGTGAGTAACGTTTTTTTCTTCAAAAAACAATGAAAATTCACTTTCCATAAATTTTAGTGCAGTGCCTGGTACCCTTCTAGAATGCTGAATGCATATATGCTTAAATCTCTGAAAAACAGAAAACCAAGGGTTAAGATATACAGTAGCCCCACACCACAACCTTTACTATGCCTTCTTTCAGCCTCCTCCAGCAGACACCACAGTTCTCTATTCTTTCAGGTGATATGAACTGCTGAAGAAACACAGCACTGGAGGATAGTAGGAAAAACTGTCAGACCATGTCCTTGTTGTATTTAGGGCAGACTTAATGAACAGCAGTTGGCTACGTTTGGCTTATACTTGACCACTTCTGCTTTGCACAAGCCATCCTAGAGTTTCCAGATGTTAACACCCCTTGATCCTTGTCCTGAGGACTCCCTCTGGCATGTTGCCTGCACTTGTCTCTGCCCTGAAGTACACTGTCATGTATGTTCCTAGGCTGCTACAAATCCCTCCCAATAATAGACTATTACACTTCTCTCCTTGTCCAGCTCTGTTACAGCACAGAAACAAGGGGTCCATGGTCCCTTTCAGTGCACATGCACCTCTTGTATTGCAGTATGGGCTCTGGCAAATTGCTGCAGGTAATTGTGGCACCAGTCAACACAGCTGTCTCCAACAGCGTGAGGGGCAGTTGGAGTGCATGCAGACAAATGAGGGAATTCAGTGTTGTGGTACAACACATAACATAAGATGGCACATTTACTTATTCCTCATGTATGCTTATTACAGGGCTGACCTGTCTGAAACATCCTAACGGTACATCCCCAGTGACTTTTGTGAGCTCTAGGGAACACAGTTAAGATTACAGGTCAGGACAGGACAGTAACTCTGGATTTCATGGTTTTCAGAGGCTTAAGTATTAGGTTCATTTGACTTTAACCTCAACCTTAATTGTGCATTTAGTTTTTGGGCGGTCGATTATATTTTCATCTAGATACTAGAAATGTGTGTCCATGTCCATGCTAGATTGAAATGACTGTCTTTTACTGTTTAGATGGCACAGGAATGATGGGAATGCAGCCTGCACCTAATATTGAGGATTTTCCAGGGAAAGTACCAGCAGATCAGGCTGTGTAAGTATTAGCTATGTTCATTTAGTATTGTGTGTATTGGTGTATTTGCTAACAGGGATACATCTTTGAAGCAAAGGTATTAAAATAAATTCTTCAAACTTCTGGTCATGAGTTTCTAAAGTATAATTTAGTATATGAATTCATAAATGGATACTGAAAATAACAGAGATAGAGGCTGTGAAAATAAGAAAAAAATTCTCAAGTTTCACTTTTGTGTTTCAAGCAGGAATTACTTTTTTTTTTTTTTTTTTTTAGATTAAGTTGTATTAATTTTCTTTGTATCTGTTTTTTTAAATTCAGAAGTAACATTGGACAGAGAAACACCGGTGATCGACCCAGAAGTCTAGGGATATTTCCTGATGAAAAACCAAAGCCCTTTAAAGAGTCAACTTTATCTTATCAAGAAGAATTGCAACAGCAGGTATTAAAAAGTTTTTCTTACCAGCTAGGTATGCAAATTGAGATCTGAAAGTAAAACTGTGTTCATTCTTGTTCGTCCACTGTCACCAATAATAAACATTTTGCAGTTGGAGTTTAGCTTACAGTTCAGTTGATAATGTATTTTGTGGAATAGAATTCAGCCCACTCTCCCTTAGAAATGTGGGTTCTGTGGTGCTTGGTAAAACTTTGCTACTAAAATTGAATAGATATGAGTCTGAATACAAGCAGGAACAGGTGGCTTTTGCCACTTCCATATAGAAATTTTCCTGACAATAACCATGCTTGAATACTTCATTGCAAACTTTCAGATACAGTAGTAAAGAGGAGACCAAATATAAATGTGCCCAAAAATGTGGTGGTTATACTGTTGGTGTTCTATTAAAACGCCACATGTAACAGCAGTGTAGTCAAATCTGCCTTTATACCAACACTGCAGAAAAAAGATACTTTCTTTCTTTCTTTCTTGACTAAGTCTAATGTGTATTCTAGATCAGTCAGACTTCACCAAAGCACAGCATCCCGTTTGGTCCAAAAGACACTTAATTACCACCAGTGGCCTTTACCAACCCTTTTCTTCTTTTGCATTTTGAAAGTTTGCTTCTTCCATCATCTCTAGTTCATAACATACTTCTTACTGTCAAAAACTTGTGGTGAGGGATTGTAATATAAGTTCTTCTGATTGGAAAAAAATACAACAACATCTTCACTTTTAAACAGTGAAGAAATTAAAGAAGAAATGGGGGAGGAAGGAAAAATCTCACTTTTTGATGGCCTATGTGAAAGGTATTGATGCAAACAGAGACAACAACTGTTTAGCTCCTTTCATCCTCCCCAAAACCTTCCACAGATTGTATACCAATTGCAGCACTGAAATGCAGCCATCTCTGAGGTGAAAGATTGTGGCCAAAAGGTACACAGGATTATTATTATTATTCAGTCACGGAGAGAACCTGGCACAATAAAGACAAATGAAAAAGATACTGTCACTATCTTTGAAGGGCTTGCAATCTAAGTAAGAATATGACTGTCAAGGGGAGGGAAAAGAGTATAACAGTTACAGCAATGAGAGCCCGTGGTAATTTGGGTTTGTTGCACGTATCTTGGTAGTTAAAAAAATTATCATCAATAGCTATGGTTTTAAAGAACTAGAGTAGTATTAGTAGTTCCTTGATTGGAAGGGGGGGCACATGGAAGAAGGGGAGACATGAAATGAATGTGAATATATAAGCAAAATAAAGGTCAAGGGAGAAAAGGAAGTAGGGTTGTAAAAAGATGGAGAGAGTGAGCGTGTGGAAGGCAGAGAAGGGTAAAGAAGGGCAATAAAAAGGGATTGTGTAGTGTAACAAAGACAGAAAAGAGAGAAACTACAGAAAAGTCTACTTACGGTGTTGTCAGGAAGCTGAGACTATGGCCAGGTCTACACGAAGCGCGAAAATCGATTTTAGATACGCAATTTCAACTACGAGAATAGCGTAGCTGAAATCGATTATCTAAAATCGATGTACTCACCCGTCTTCACCGCGCGGGATCGATGTGCGCGGCTCGCCATGTCGATTCCGGAACTCCGTTGGTTTTGGTGGAGTTCCGGAATCGATGTAAGCGCGCTCAGGGATCGATATATCGCATCTAGATGAGACGCGATATATCGATCCCCGAGCAATCGATTGTAACGCGCCGATACGGCGCGTCGTATAGACGTGACCTATGAAGGCTCTTCTCATGCCCAGCTTGTGCTTGTCAAGGACAAAGTCCTTTTATTAAACTGCTTTCAGAGGGGAGCTGGAATTTTTGCTTTGTTAAGAAAAATCTATGAAGAACACATTGACAGCATTCATTTAATGATAAATCTGGAATTTAATCAGTTTTTTAAGGGTTTGAAGTAGTTTTAGATACTGCACTTGTCCTTGGTTTTTTTGGCAATATTTATTGTTTCACAATCACATGATCATATTATTTAAAAATGTTTTCTCCCTCATTGCTGTATGAAAGACCCATGCAAAGAGACGAAACTGACCCTCTTATCTGATTAAAGGAGAAATAGCAAGGCTGATACTGTCAAATGAACAGACTAAAAATAGAGAGAATATTTTTTTTTTGAATCTTTCAACTACAGCAGTATTAGGAATAATGTGTAAACGTAGGTAAATACATTTGGGCAGAAGTGTGGTTTTTAAGTTGATGTCTTTTTGATCTTTCAAAAATCTGTTACACGCATTTTGCAGAGGTTAGTTTAAGAAGTTCTATCCTGCTGTCTGTGGAGGGAAAGAGATCTGAAGCAAAGGTGATACAGAAGTGAGGCATCAGCAAACATATCACCCCATGACTGCACTATTTTACAAATGGCAGAGCTGTGTAACTTTTTTATTGAGATTTTTATTTCTATCTGTCCAGTAGTAAAACCAGAGTGCCAAATTGTCATCAGTCCAGCCATACAGAGTTCTGAGGGACCCAGAAAACTTTTCAAAACATCTAAAATAATGTTTAGGTTTCCAAAAAAATCTATGATAAGGTCTGATAAACTAGGTCTTTCCAGGGGTTAGAAGCAAGTGCTTGGGTCCTAGCGGAATATTGGTGATCTCTAATTTTCAGTGGCATGGTTTCCATTTCTATTCCTATAGGATCACAAAATTGTGATCCTTTAATCTGTGATTGGTACAAGACAGGAGTAATGGCTGTTCCTGGACTTGGATATTTTGTAGTGTGTGTCCCTGTGTTATCTATATGTGTGGGTGTACCTTATGGCAAAGGTGTTTGGTTAAACTGTATGCAGTATGTGGTTTGGAGAAGTTGGCTATTAAGTTTTTGTGACTAATTTGATGTGGATACCTAAGAATACAAAGGAAAACAATAGCTCTCAGCTTGCTCTGAGTTCTTTACTTCCAAATATATTTATTTTTATTAGAAGTTTGTGTAACTGATTGTTATCCTCTCTTTAGATAAGAGAAAGAGAAGAACGACGCAGACGAGAGAGAGAGGAAAAGAAACTACATGAAGCCAAGTTAGAAGCTGAAATGAGAAATTATAATCCTTGGGGCAAAGGAGGTGGTGGGGCTCCTCTCAGAGATACAAAAGGAAATCTGATAAGTATGTTTGAAAATGTGGGTCTTCTCTTTAAGACATCTATTGTTTTCTTCTCTTTAAGTTATTAGCTTTATTCTGACAAATGTTCTTTGTATCATATCATTGGTGTATGTGGCACTTTGCAGGAAAGGAAGAACACTTGGCCAGTGCTCTTAGACGTGTGCAATCCTAGGAATTAGATCCTGTTCACTTTGTTTAAGGGAATGGTTTCATTGGCTTCAATGGAACTATTTTCCTAAGTAAGAAGAGCAGGACTTAAGTTCTCCATCTGTTTGGGATTAACAAGAAATGACAGTAGGCAAGGGGGGGTATTGCTTGTGTATTAATTATGCTGATTACTTAAAAATTCCCAGTTAACTCTGAGGTTTGCTAAGTTCTTGTCCCAAGATCAGACCTACTGTTCTTAAAATTAAAGTTTAGTTGGAAACCCTGATGTGCACTGTTGCAACACACATACTTTCTGAATTTGCCTTAATTTTATTAACAGAATTAGAAAAGTTACAAACACTCCAAGCCAGCAAGGTAGGTAGAGATACTACTGAACATGCGTCTGAGCATCTATGTGCTCTCACTATCCCTTGCAAAAGGACCAAAAGTGTTAATTATCCTCACCACCATCACTACCACCAGTGGTCATCATCCAGGCATCTCCCAAGAGTTGCATCTCCCAAGGCACACAGGCTGGGATATGACTTTTGTAATGTGTTATGCTGACACCACTATACCTAATGCTTTAAATTTAAATTTTGCTGTAACAAGCACTTTTTCTCAAAGAAGCCTAATTCCAGCAATGTATTTCATGTTTCTTCACTGCTTGATCATTTAACCAAGGGGATAATAAGCTGAGTAGCACTGTTAGCATCATGTTTAGGTGTTCTTGTAATGTGTACAAACTCAAAAGTAGGGATTTTGTATTTTTTTTTCTTGATACGCTGAATGCCACTCATGAGTCTTCAAAATAAGTGAATGTTTGATGATTACCCTCAGGAAGGGAAAGTTGGTTCTTCTAATATAAGTAAACCTCCTATTCACATTAATATACAAGTCAATTCCCTCTGTTATTTCAAGGGTTTGGGATATGTATGTAATATTGAGAAATGCTCAGTGCAAAGCACAACATGGTAAAGGAAAAATTAATAGTTATGGCTCAGAGCATGTTATCATGCTCAATCTAAATTAGTACTTTTATAGTGCTCAGAATTTCAATTTGCAGTTCTTGTTTCTCTGTGCAGAAGGATATTGACGTAGCTGTCTGGTTTAGGTTGAATCATATTCTGTTTGACTCTAATTCTTCTTGCATTTGCAGTGAATGTCCAACAAAAAAAGATGGAAGAATTTCTGAAGTCTGTGTGCATTTCATTATTATATCAAATCTTCAATATAACATTGAGTTAGAGTACTTGATGACATCAATATAAAATACTGCTGAATTCAGGACCAAAACAGTTTGTTTAGAAATTAAGACTAGCCAACATTTTCAACACTGTGTGCTTAAAATATAGGTTTAGGAACCTAAGTTTTAGGTTCCTAGTTTCAAAATTTTTGGCCATATCCACAGCTTTGTGTGAAATGACATGGCATACCATGTTATATGGAAATATGAGTTATTACTCCCATATATATGAATTACTTCCTATTGTGCATCGTGTTCCTTTTTCATCCTAGTGAAAATGTCTGTTGACTGGGTTTGTGTACTGTGTTTATAGTAATTTCTAAGCAGCTGCTTCTAAGAGAGGAATATAATTTAAAATTCTGGGAATATCCAGCCTTAAGTATTTAGACAGATTAAAAATGGTCAGTAACAACAAATGCAGCTGCCCTTAAAATTGGTTTTAGTTTAGCTATTACTCTTTTCCAGGTATATGATAGTATAACAATTGCTCATTTGTGGCATTCTCATAGCACGTGATAGGTTTCCATTTATCTTGGCAATTTCTCCTTTTTGCCTTGTAAATATTTTGAAAACCTATTAATTTTTAAAAACATAATGGGAGAGAATCGTGAATTCATAGGTTGGTAGGCTGCTTTGCGGGGTCCTTATATACCTACAGGTTATATTATATTTTTTAATATCTCAAATTAATTTCAAATGTATTCCTTACAGAATTGCTAAAAAATTGATCTTAATCTGGTTAGGTGCGGAAATAATCCGCTATCTGGCAAAGAAAAACCTGAATTAAATCTTGCACTGTTAGATAAAACTGGCAAATGTTATTAACTAGTTCTACTAGAACTTTGCTCTTTGAACTATAGCACGATAATCTCTCACTTTGAGATTTTCTGCTCTCATTTGCAGAAAGGGGGCTCAAACTGATATTTGAATTAGTAGCTCTGTAGTGCTACTGTACTAAGATTAGTGGAGACTTTTGCTAGTAATTCTTCATATTGGCAAGATTTGAGCCAAAAATATTAATAGTGGACAAGATTTATAAAAGTGATTAATGGATTTAGGTGCCTCAGTTTTTGTGTGACAACTTATGGGACCAGTTTTCAGAGGGTAGAGGCATAGCACTTTCTGAAAATCAGGACTCTTTAAAGTGTGTCATATTGGGCACCCCATAATCATCACTTATGAAAAATTATCAAGTGTCTTTGTAGTAATGAATATAGCGCCTGTAAATTATGTTGAAAAATCTGTAAAAATAATCACTAGATGATGAGTTTCCATCCTGGTTTAACTTTGAGGATTCCACATATTGTGAATGTATGTTTACATATCACAAAGCAGTAGCTGGATTATTAAAGAAGGTGAGAAGAACCAATTCACATGAAATGATGCACAACATTCAACGTTCTTGAGAGAAATGAAATAAGCAGTATAGATATTCAATAATGTTAAATCAAAGTATTTTAAAACCTTTTTAACAGAGAAGGATTTTGGAAACAAACACAGTCACGACACAGTGTGTCAACTCTGTCATGCTTCAAGCTTTTTACCCTTGCTTTTTGCGTTGTTTTCTGCTTTTTGCTGTGAAGGGTCATTGCTGACAAAAACTTTCTGAGTAAAAAGTCGTTGGTAATTTATTTCCTTGTTCAGTAAGTTTCAGGTGACCACTTTTCTCATTTGTAACTCACATCATTGTTTTTTATTTACTCTTTTGTTCCCATAGTTGGTGTGTCCTGAAAGTAGACCTGGTGAAATATTTCTAGTTTTTGAAAATACACGTGCCTCTTGTGGGAATAAAATATTATAAATAGCTGTTTCCCCTCTCCTTTAGCTGACTTGAACATGATGCACAAGCAAAATGAAGATGCGTATCATAACCCAGAGGCAAGACACTATCAAGATAAAAGGTCTGTTGTATCGGTTGACCAAAGTTTGACCTCCCCAAGACCTGAGAACACAGAAGCATCTACAAATAAAATAGCAGGTTTTTAAGAATACTATGTTATCAGTTATAATCATTAATAGGTTTTGGTGGTCAAAATTCTTAAGTTCTTGTACCTCTCTCTTCTTCTGTCACCTCATAAAACTGTCAATCATGCCTGCTGTGTGAGGCACACTCCCACCTCTTTCCCAATAGTCCTTTTGCCTTATTGTTGTTGGAAGCAGTAGTGGGCTAGTGGTGGCCCTTCCCTTCTGGGTCAGTGGGAGGCCACTCTGCCTCACTACGTCATGGGGTGTTGCTCACAGTTGGGGAATCAGATGAGTCACTCTCGGCTTGTAGGTCTGGTCGGCAGTCCAGGTAGAGCAATAGGCAGTCAGGGTCCCTAGCCTGCAATCAGGGCAGTGAAGGATCAGTGGCTCGGACCTATGCTCAGGGCTGAGCTGCAAGCCAACAGTTCAGAGGCCAGGCCCTTAGAGCAGGGCAACAAGTTCTCTGGGCTCAGGCAGGGTTAGAGCACCCAAACACAGTCTTTGGGGGGCTCAGGCAGGGTTAGGGTGCCCAAACACAGTCTTTGGGGGGCTCAGGCAGGGTTAGGGTGCCCAAACACAGTCTTTGGGGGGCTCAGGCAGGGTTAGGGTGCCCAAACACAGTCTTTGGGGGGCTCAGGCAGGGTTACAACCCCCAAACACAGAGTAGGGGGGCTCAGGCAGGGTTAGGGTGCCCAAACACAGTCTGGGGGGCTCAGGCAGGGTTAGGGCGCCCAAACAAAACCTGTCCTGGAGGCTCTAATACTCTGTGAGGTTGGGGGTCCAAGAGCTGTGACACCAGCCCGAGCCCGGAATTCTACACAGCAATGAAACAGCCCTGCAGCCCAAACCCCGTTAACCTGAGCTGGCTGGCCTGGACCATCTGGGGGTGTCTAGTTGCTGTGTAGACATACCCTTAAGACACTGAGCAAATGAGATATTTGTTGTTGGCTCTTAGTAGTCAGTTGCTTCTTGTTGTGTGGGATTTCTCTGTAGCTGTTTTTTAGTCAAAGTGATGGGGGCTGAAGTTTTGATGTTTGAGGCAAGGCAGAAGCCTTTTTCATAGGTTATAGAGTAAAGAGAGACATTATGACAAAGAAAAGTTATTTAAAAGTAATTGTTTGTCATAGTCATGTTGTTTGTCCCACCCCACCCCACCATTTGCTGCTCTCTTGTATTAATATTTGTTTGGTTTCTTCGAGGAGAGTTTGAGAAATCACTAGACTAACAGAAAAGCCATGAGGCAGAGGCTTACGTTATGGGGATGATTTCCAGTTTTTTGACTTCCACTTTCTGGTAGATTAAAACATAACTATTCTGTTTAAGGAGTAAGGTCACAGAATGGGGAAAAGGAGATGATGAAAACATGAAGTTACAGGCCAATAATTTCACTGTTGATTTCAGTTAAATCTCTATCCTGTTAATTTTTAAAATCATGTTACTAGGGTATTTATTTGAGGAAAAAAATAGATTGAGTATTTAAAAAAAATCTCCTATTGTGCAAATTCTTGAGAACTTTTTTTTCCTGGAAGCAGTAACTTAAAAACATTTTAACTCAGCGAATTTTGTTTGCTGTGTATGAGATTTGAAAAACTGAGTATTTAATTTGTTTACTTTGGGATGGAAATTTGGCAATGTTTGTATGATTATGTTAAAATGTTAAATAATAATGGCAGACTCTTAATTGTGACAACACAGCCTGGTGGTACTTACAGTCTAGCAAGACAATAGAGCCCTAGAGTGAAATTCTCCCGTGCAGAGAGCCTGAATAGTGCTAATGTACCATTTTTGTGGGACTTAAATGGTATATACTGTATAGGCTTTAATCTGATTTTCTACATAGGTGAATTTCCCATTGAATGTCATAGAGAAACAGGTATATTCAGTTAAATTGTGAAAAGTATTCTATTGCATATAGGTTCTTATATGGTGCTCACCACTGTTCCTTCATCGTCACTGTATTTATGATTCCATAGGAGGAAAACTAAATATGAATTTAACATTATAAATGTTTTTGATTTAGAAATTAGGCATAGGTTGTATACAATAGTTTAAAGTTAGATTGTAACAGCAGCCTATGTATGCAGTCAAAAGGGAATAAATGAGACTTGACTGCACAGGAGCTACACAGATCTTGAATCTGGATGTAGGATGGAGTGTGTGCAGAGAGAGCACACAGTTAAAGGGGTGACTTTGTACTTAATATTTCCCTCAACCCCTCTGAGCGAGCAGGAGGGTGGGAAACAGATAGAGCATGACTCTTCCACATACTGTCAGTGTACCATTCAACTAAGCAGGCTGGATGTGAGTGGAGGAGAGTGCAGTATCTGATGAAGGGCCAAGGCATCATATCCTACATAAAAACGGCCATACTGGGTCAGACGAATGGTCCATCTAGCCCGGTATCCTGTCTTCTGACAGAAGTTAATGTCAAGTGCTTTAGAGGGAATGAACAGAACAGGTAATCATCAAGTGATCCATCCTCTGGCGCACATTCCCAGCTTCTGGCAAACACCATCCCTGCCCAACCTGGCTAATAGCCATTGATGAACCTATCCTCCATGAACATATCTACTTCTTTTTTGAACCCTATTACAGTCTTAGCCTTCACAACATGCTCTTGCAAAGAGTTCTGCAGGTTTACTGCACTGTGTGAAGAAATATTTCCTTTTGTTTGTTTTAAACCTGCTGCCTGTTCATTTCATTTGGTGACCTCTAGTTCTTGTGTTATGAAAAGAAGTAAATAACACTTCCTTATTTACTTTCTCCACTCCAGTCATGGATATTATTGAGTGCTATCATATCTCCCCTTATTCATCTCTCTTCTAAGCTGAAAAGTCCCAGTCTTATTTATCTCTCCAGACCCTCTGATCATTTTTGTTGCTCTTCTCTGTACCTTTTCCAATTCTAATCTCTTTTTGAGATGGGGTGGCTAGATCTGCGCGCAGTGTTCAAGATGTGGGCATTCCATGGGTTTGTATAGAGACAAGACAGAAAATATCATATTACATATCCCTTTCTGAAGGATTGCCAACATTGTATTTGCTTTTTTGACTGCTGCTGCACATTGAGTGGATGTTTTCAGAGAGCTATTCACAGTGACGCCAAGATATCTTTACTGAGTGGTAACAGTTAATTTAGATGCCATCATTTTATATGTATAGTTGGGATGATGTTTTCCGATGTGCATTACTTTACATTTATCAACATTGAATTTCATTTGTCATTTTGTTGCTCAGTTGCCCAGTTTTGAGATTCCTTTGTAATCTTTGCACTCTGCTTTGGACTTAACTATCTTGAGTAGTTTTGTATCATTTGCAAATTTTGCCACCTCATTGTTACCCCTTTTTCCAGATCATTTGTGAATATGTTGAACAGTACTGGTTCCAGTACAGACTCCTGGGGGACATCACTCTTTGCCTCCATTCTGAAAACTGACCATTTATTCCTACCCTTTGTTTCCTATCTTTTATTCAGTTATTGAACTATGAGAGGGCCTCCTCTCTTATCTCATGACATCTTATTTTGCTTAAGAAGCTATGGTGAGGGATCTTGTCAAAGGCTTTCTGAAAATCTAACTACACTATCCACTGGATCACCCTTGTCCACATGCTTGTTGACCCCCCTCAAAGAATTCTAGTAGGTTGGTGAAGCATGATTTCTCTTTATGAAAAATATGTTGACTCTTGCCCAACAAGTTATGTTCATATATGTGTCCAATAATTCTTTACTGTAATTTCAACCAGTTTGCCCGGTACTGAAGTTAGGCTTACTGGCTGGTAATTGCCAGGATCACCTCTGGAGCCTTTTTTAAAAATTGGTGTCACGTTAGCGATCTTCCAATCATCTGGTACAGAAGCTGATTTAAATGGTAGGTTACATACCACAGTTAGTGGTTCACCAATTTCATATTTGAGTTCCTTCAGAACTCTTGAGTGACTACCATCTTGTCTTGGTGACGTATTACTGTTTTAATTTATCAGTTTTTTCCAAAACCCTCCTCTAATGACATCTCAATCTGGGACAGTTCCTCAGATTTGTCACCTAAAAAGTATGGCTCGGGTTTGGGAATCTCCCTCACATCCTCAGCTGTGAAGTCAGATGCAAAGAATTCATGTAGTTTCTTCACAATGGCTTTATCGTCCTTCAGTGTTCCTTTAGCATCTCGATCATCCAGTGGCTCCACTGGTGGTTTAGTAGGTTTCCTGCTTATGATGTATTTTAAAAAAATTTTCTGTTTCTTTTTTGAGTCTTTGGCTAGCTGTTCTTCAAATTATTTTTTGACCTTCCTAATCTTCTCTTCTTCTCCACCTGCTTTTGGAGAACAGGATATCCAGGGGAACTGCAACTCTGAGGGATATGTCTGTATCAATCTTCCTTTCAGATGCTGCTCCTGGAACACCACAGGTCTGAGCTAACCCTTACTTGAAGCTGAGAGTAAACTGTCAGCGTAACCCTTAATGATAGCATTTTCAACAGACTAACCAGAGCGGCTGTGCTGAAAAAGACCGTTACAATTCATAGTACAGTATGCTCGTTACAGCAGAGGACTTTGTATCACTTGATTCTAATCTATGCATTTGCTGTAGTGCCCATCATCCTGTTATCTGAACATTAGTCTAATGAAGATGTGTTTTTGTGTTGTTTTTTAAATCATGTTCTGGTTTTTAAAAATTTAGTACGTTTTAAGGACAGCTATTGAGTTATATTTGATAAATCTGCTGAATGGTAATCACAAGCAATGAAGTGTTGAACTTAGAAACTTTTTTGTCTAATTTAAAAAAAATAGTACTGTAAACCCTGATGTACATGTGAAAGCAGCTGTATAGATTTGGTTGTGGCAGACTGTGTTTTTCATCATAAACATCAGAATACTAACGTGACTTATATATTCATTTATTTTTGCTTGATATCCTAAAATCCTTTACTTATTTGAATATTTTTGTACAAACTCAAATAACTAACTCATATTAATTGAACAGTGAAACTCATACTAAATTCTGCACATAATTTGGATAATGTATATTGTAAACTGCCATGGGAGATAAATGTTCGTGTTTCTTTCATCTGGTTTTCTGTCTCAAAACTAGTTTTGATTATATTTGGAAAACTATCTTCTTCTAGGTTTTACATTTGCACAAACCTCTCCCTATGTTCGAGGTAACATATTTGGTGAGCCACCATCTGAACAACAACTTTTGCGGCAAGAGGCATACAAGAATTTTCTTCGTTTGCAGGTGAATGCATGTTTCAGTTTTACCCTGTTAAGTAAAAAAGCTCAGATGCTTAAATACAACTCATCAAGGATTTTATCCAAGGCCCCAGTCCTGTACAAACTTATGCATGTGAGTAGCTTCATGCAGATGAGTAGTCCCATTGAATTTCATGGGAGTACTCACATGCTTAAGTGTTTGTGGGATGGTACCTGAATCTGTGTAGTCCTATAAACCATCTGGAATCAGAAAATTAATGCCAATACTGATTGACCTAAATTCTATTGTTGTTTTAAATATTTTCTGAGTCCTCGAAGTATGCTAGGAGCCTCGTAAAAACGTGAAGTCACAGGCCTTGCCCTTAAGAATGAACAGTCTAAATTCAATACTACACAAGTGAGCATCATAAGTAGACAAAGAGGAAGAACAAAAGCGGCAATAAGAACCTAGTTATTTTTAGTAATGCATGTACACAATAGTTCTGCTAACAATTTTTTTTGTTGTGTAACATGTTTTATAGTGTAACAGACCAGTGCCACAATAGTTAAAAAGAATGGAGGAGGAAAAATGGGGAAAAAAGTATGTTGTATATTATTGTGTATGAAATTAATGTTGTTTGACCAATTTTAAAATTGTACCTCGGTTTGGCATGGCTCTCTGTGGGAGAAGTGATTAAGTTTTTTTGTGTTTGTAAAAAAAAAAAAAAAGAGAGAGAGAGAGAGAACTTTCAGTATTTTATGTACATCAAAAAGGTTTAAAGACTATTCAAACAGCTAATCTAAACAAATCAAAAGTTAATTGAGCCATAGCGCAGGCAGGTCCTGGAATTCCCTTCCAGTTGCCTTGTATGCTCCTTAATGCTACAAATGCAGGGTTCAGGCATCTACAGAGTGCCACACATGTAAACAAAAAGAACGAAGAGTACTTGTGGTGCCTTAGAGACTAACAAATTAGTTTGGGCATAAGCTTTTGTGGGCTAAAACCCACTTCATCAGATGCATGCAGCGGAAAATAATTGAGTGTCCAGGGAGGATGAAGTGTTCTCTGCCTGGTTTTTGAATGTTGTAATTCTCGTAATTCTTGATGTCTAATTTGTGTCCATTTATTCTTTTGCGTAGAATTAAAAAAAAACAGTCAGAGAACGCTCAATCACAAACATAAAAGTCGCAATTCTTCAACAAAAACACTTCAAAAACAGACTCCGGTGAGAAACTGCAAAACTGGAATTAATTTGCAGACTTGACACCATTAAATTAGGCTTGAATAAAGATTGGGAGTGGATGGGTCATTACACAAACTAAAAACTATTTCCCCATGCTAATTTCCCCCTACTGTTACTCACATCTTCTTGTCAACTGTTTGAAATGGGCCATCCTGATTATCACCACAAAAGTTTTTTTTCTCTTGCTGATAATACACCACCTTAATTGTTTAGTCTTGTTAGAGTTGGTTTGGCAACCTCTATTTTTTCATGATCTCTGTCTGTCCGTCTGTCTGTCTATCTTTCTACTGTATTTCCACTGGATGCATCTGATGAAGTGGGTTTTAGCTTATGAAAGCTTATGTCCAAATAAATTTGTTAGTCTCTAAGGTACCACAAGTATTCCTCGTTCTTTTGTCTGATACAGACTAACATGGCTACCACTCTGAAACCTGTCACACGTGTAAACATTGTTCATTGGACACTAATGAATGTTAGCTTTGCTCTCTAGATTGAGGAAAAGAGACTCAGGGAAGAGGCAGAGCGTGAAAAACTTAGAATTGAAGAAGAAAAAGAAGAAAAGCGACTAGCTGAACAGAGGACCAGAATTCAAAAAGAATATGAAGAGGAACAGGAAAAGAAAAGAAGGAAAGAGGAGGAGGTATGCTATCTAATTTTAATGTTTTTTTTATTTTTTTTCCTTTCCCCTAACTTTCACATTGAAGCATTTGCATTTTGCAAACTCTAAGGAAGCTCACGAAATACTGTGTCAGAAAAAGGATTGTGGAAGCTCACTGGAAAACTAGACTGTAGGTGGGGCCCACAAGTATTCAGCAAAATCCTTCCACTTCCCTTAATCTTAAAAGAACTCCCATCAGTTTGAAATCTAGTCAGATTTAAAAAATAAAAAGTTGAAATATAGTCAAGTATTAAACCTATCTGCGGGCCTAATCTTGGTTTTTATGGCCTTACAGTTCTGTATTCTTATTTTAAGAACATATTTTTTTCTTTCACCTGCTGTTTTGTTAGCACAGAGGAGATTGATCATACAAGGGGAATGTAGACTAGTGTCAAATTCACCAAGTAAACAAACTGAAACATAGGGAGGTATTTTTTCTCTAATCTTTTAGTTGTAAAAGACTTTTGGAAATACTTGTAAATGTAGTAGGGGAAAATATTGCAGATGAAGCTTGATTTTTAAAAAAAAAAAAAAGTTTGCAATGTTCATTTGGACAAGGCTGGAGTACTTATTTTTGAAAAAAAGTGCTAATTTCTTGACGTTTGACCTGATCCAAGTGGTAATAAAAACTGTTATTGCGGTGTGCAGTTTTAATGTAATTCAAAATAAAAAGCTTAGATGTATTTTTCAGTTTTAAAAAGCTGAATTAATTTGATTGTATTTCTTTCCATAGTTAACTTGGGATAGATAGCTTGTTACCTTGTGTTATGTTGTTGTGCAGGGAAGTAACACCTCCTCTAATCCTCTGCATGGCTGTGTAAAATCTTTGTAGATCATAGCCTAGGCCGTGACTTGGACCACGATCTCAGCGTTCCAGATTCTGCCCCCTTGCTCCCATTTATGAGCAATTTGGTGGGGTGGGGATGGGAGTCTTGTCTCAGTCTCCCTCAGCAGGTTGACTAACAGAGCTGGGCTGGTATAATGAGGGAAATTAACCTACACTGTAAAGTATCATTGCAACTTTCCTTCAAGAGTAGGGGAATAGTTTTGACTGAGCAACAATTTATTTTTGAGGACCTTATGCGGGTGGCACAGCTATGTACCATTGTTTACTCAAGGCTGAGTCTTAAAAGCCTCTGAGCCTCAGTCTAGCTCTGAATGAGACCAGTGCATCAGAGGTTAAATCCTGGCCTTTCTGAAGTCAGTGAGGGTTCTGCCATTGACTTCACTGGAGCCAGGATTTCACCTCAGATGTTTTGGAGATGTGTGGCAAAAGTTCTAATTTGAAAACTTTGTTCATTAGATCAACTGCATGTTGTTTTTTCCATTCATATTTACCATTCACATATAATTTTAATTTCTCAAGCAAAATAAAAAAAACTTAAAAAAATATTGATTATTTTTTGTTTTTATTCACCAACAATATTCTCTTTACAGCAAAGATTAAAAAATGAAGAGCTAATTCGATTAACTGAAGAAAGACGAAAAGAGGCTGAAAAAAAGAGGAAAGAGGAGGAAGAAAAACAGAATGAACAACTTAGACAATATTATGAGCGAGAAAAAATAGCAAAGATGGAAGAGGAAAAAAAGGTGGTACACTTTAAGGACTTTCTAAAGTCTAAAATATTGTCCTATTTTATTTTTAGTAAGACAAATACTAGAAAAATTGAATCATGGTAATAACTGCAACTGTTTTCTAGCAGCTGCTGAAGGCCCTGTCTTCACTAGTCCTCCCTTTATACCTACCAACATTAGCAATGGTGGGAAATTTTGACAAAAAAGCCTAGTGCATGCACAGAGGGACACGGTGAGTGAGGTAATCCCTTTATTAGAGGAGCTTCTGTTGGTGAAAGAGACAAGCTTTCAAGCTTACACAGAGATCTTCACATCTGGGAAAGGTGCTTAGAGTCTCATAGCTAAATACAAGATGTAACAGATTGGTCTCTTGCAACGTGTTAATTTCTTATGATAAGCATTCAAAGTGAAGTGGGCAGTTAACGTCTCTGCAGTCATAGGACAAAGGAGAGTTAGTGGGTTACAGATTATTGTAATGAGCCATAAATCCAGTGTTTTTACTTAGTCCATGATTTTTAGTGTCAAGCAAAGTTATGAATTTAAGCTCTTAGGCTCATCTTTTGAAAGCATTGTGCAGGTTTCCTTTGAGTTTGAGAACTGACAGATTAGATGTAGAATGATAATTTTGTGAAAAGTGTTTGCTCACTGGTAAATATGGTGGTTTTGTCTTTTGTCATTTTTCTGCATAAGTTCATTTAAGAACATAGTCATAGTCTCGTTTCAGTCACATGGTTATTATTGGGGCATTTTAGTGCACTGGATGAGGTACTCCACAGTGACAGGATCCCCAGGGTACAACTTGGAATTGGGGTACTGCTGTGCCCCCTTAACTCCCCAACCTGGGCTATCCCTCACAATGCTTTGCTAGTAACAGGTAGCAAACCCCTCCAGGAGCTTTAATCACTCATCACAACAGCAGGTGGAGCTCCGCACCCAGCTAAATTGCTTGAAGGGATCCAAAGCCTCTCACGAACCACACAGAGAAAGGCACAGGCCAACTCCCCCCGCAGGTCCCCAGCCTAGGATCCCAGAGCTGTATCATCTTGCCTTGGTCAGAAGTCTGACCAATATAAGCTTATTACCCAGTTCACTCCTCCCTCAATGTGAAGAGGACATGCACCAGCTTTTGTACAATAAGCAGAGGTTCCCCAGAACTTAAAGCAAAATACACTGTTTTTGGTAAAATATAAAACAGGTTTATTAACTACAGAAAGATAGATTTTAAGTGATTGTAAGTGGTAGGCATAATATGATGTCATATATAACACAACAAACATCCTAAACCCAATATCCCTTTCTAGCCATCTATCAGAGGGGTAGCAGTGTTAGTCTGGATCTGTAAAAGCAGCTAAGAATCCTGTGGCACCTTATAGACTAACAGACGTTTTGGAGCATGAGCTTTCGTGGGTGAATGCATCTGACGAAGTGGGTATTCACCCACGAAAGCTCATGCTCCAAAACGTCTGTTAGTCTATAAGGTGCCACAGGATTCTTTGCTGCTTTTCTAACCATCTGTGTTCAGGAGGGTCTCATGCAGGCCCTGTGTACTGGATTGGTTCTCCCTTATCTTGAGCTGGAAAGAAATGGCCAAAGACTGCAAATAAATTAGCTCTTCGGTTTTTAAAAGCTGCTTCTCTGTCAGGTAACTCCCTTGCCAGTCTTGCCAACTTCCCCAGGTGACTCCAAGGCATCCTCTCCTGTGACTGCTATCTTATTGTCTAAAGCAATCACATTTCAGTGGTTCAACAATTTTAAGTCAATGACCCTCTTTTGTTGTTTCTTTGCCACTAGCCTTTGGAATCCCCTCTCAACAGGGAGGCAAACAGGGGAGGCAGAAGCCTGTACATTCAAAATTGAGTTTGGCTCTTGATAAAGATACATGCAGGCAGTTCATGATCTCACACAGAATTCATAGATTATACAGACAGATTCTCAATTTGTCATAGATGAATTTCATTGTAAGCGTGTATGTTGGAGAAATATTGTACAAAAATGTGGTAATTGAATAGAGGAAAAAGAGGATATGTGACTTAGTTAATTATAAGATTTAAAAATGATGACTAAATATTTATAACATGCATACATTTTATAAAGGTAATTTCTATAAGTACAACACAAAATGCATCTAAGAACTAATTACAAATTAGTAACTAGTTACAAATTACATGAAATCTTTATCATGATTATATGTAAACAAAAAAGGCAACTATCTGTATAATATTTTTGTTAAAACAAATACTTAAACATTGAAAGCAAAATATGTAAAAATACTACTAAAAATAAAATAAAAGAAAGTTCAAGCAAATGAAATTATATTAAAATACAGCTGATGAATATATTAAAAGTATTTTATGAAGAATTAAAAGCTTCAGTAAGCTTTTATTTTAGCCAGCTCCTCCTTTTAATATAATAATTTATTAAGCATTAATAGGAAACTTGTTACAATCATGTACATTTTCCTCATTTTCAGTTTTCGAGGCAACCTTCTCCTGTCATTCCTGCTCTTCAGAACAAGTCCTTACAGAAGGATGAGAGGCCTCCTTCTGTTGAAAGTCATATGTCTTATTACACGCAAGTATGATTTTTATATTTCAAACTTAATAATTAGTGTACAAGTGGTAGTGTGTGACTAGTTACAGTTTTGACAGAACAGTGCAAATAATTTGTGATGGATTTGCCATAGCCTGTGACATTTGGTGTGCAAACTTTTTGAATATTAAAGTATTTTTTTAAAATCATCTGCTCTGTCTAAATTCTTAAATGTATTCTGGATATATTCTTTCCAAAAGGGTCAATACTACCTTTCTACTTTATGTAAGATATATAGACAATAACTAAGGTGGTAGAACTGACATTCTTCTGAACTGACATTTGTTATAAGTTCTCAGGTTCTCCCGTGCATCAGAGAATCACAGAAATATAGGACTGGAAAGGACCTTGGGAGATCATCTAGTCCCTGCACTGAGGCATGACCAAATAATCCTAGATCATCCCTGTCAGATGTTTGTCTAACTTGTTCTTAAAAACCTACAATGATGAGGATTTCACAACATCTGTCCCCCAATCTCCTTTTCTCAAGACTAAATATGCCAGGTTTTTTTAACTTTTTCTCATAGGTCAGGTTTTTCTAAACCTTTTATCATTTTTGTTGCTCCTCTCTGGACTCTCTCCAGTTTGTCCACATCTTTCTTGAAGCCTGTGCCCAGATCTACACTCAATGCTCCAGCTGAGGCCTCACCAGTGTTGAGTAGACCAGGGCAGTTACCTCCCATGTCTTACATACATCATTCCTTTTAATACACCCCAGAATGAGATTAGCCTTTTTTGTAACTGCATTAGTTTATCTGCTTTTAACCTTCTGATACTTTTCAGCAGTACTACCACCTTGCCAGTTATCCCCCTTTTTGTAGATATGCATTTGATTTTCTTTCCTAAGTGTAGTACTTTGCACTTGTATTTATTGAATTTAATCTTTCTGAATTTAGACCAATCCTCTAATTTGTTTTAGTCCTTTTGAATTCTAATCCTGTCCTCCAGAATTCTAGCAGTCCTTCCCAGACTGGTGTCATCTACAGATTTTATAAGAATACTCTCCATTCCATTATCCAAATCATGAATGAAAACACTGAATAGTACTGGACCTAGGACAGATCCCTGCAACCTCACCTGTGTCCTCCCCAGTTTTACAGCAAACCATTGATAGCTACTCTTTTTAAGTAAGGTCTTTCAATCAGTTTTGCAGCCACCTTATAGTAATTTCATCTAGACCACATTTCTCTAGTGTGCATATGAGACTGTTATGTGGAACTGTATAAAAAGGCTTACTAAAATAAAAATATATCACATCTGCAGCTTTCCCCTCCCCCATCCAAGACCAATGTCAAAGAAGGAAATTTAGGTTGGCTTGGCACACTTTGTTCCTGACAAATCCATATTGACTATTTCTTGTAATCCCACAATCCTCTAGATGCTTACAAACTGATTGTTTAGTAATTTGTTCCAGTATCTTTCCAAGTATTGAAGTTAAGGTAACTGGTGCATAATTCCCTGGGTCCTCTTTGCTCCCATTCTTAAAGATAAGTTCTGTGTTTGCCCTTCTTCAGTCTTCTGGGATCTTACCCATCTTCCGTGACTTCTCAAAGATAATCATTAATTGTTCCGAGATTGCTTCTGCTAGTTCCTTAAGTACACTCACGTGAAATTTCATCAGGTCCTGCTGACTTCAAGACATTTAATTTATCTAAATATTCTTCAACCTATAATTGCACTATTTTGGCTTGTGTTCATTATCCCTTGTTGTCAATATTAATTTATGTTTTTAGTCAAGAGTGACGCATAATAGGCATCACTCCTCAGCCTTCTTGATGTTGTCTGTTTTCTCTCCTTTCCTGCTAAAGAGAGGTCCTACACTTTTTCTTCATCTTTCTCTTGCTTTTATTTCTAGAACTTCTTCATATTGCTTTTTATAATCCTTGCTAGGTATAACTCATTTTGTACCTTAGGCATTCTGATTTTGTTTGTGTTTGCTCATGCTGTTCTTTTGTATTCATCCTTAGCAATTTGTCGATGTTTCCTCTTTTTTGTAGGATTCTTTTTTGATTTTCAGGTCAATAAAGAGCTCCTGATGGAGCTATATTATCTGCTCTCTCAAAGAACTTTACATTAGTGTTAATGGTTGAGGTAACACTTATCCGTGGAGCGATGGTTGCTTTTGTACCCATGTCTCTCAAGGTATAAAGAGAATTGAAAGTCTTAAACTAATTCAGTGTTCAATAGAATATATTTTACATCAAGAGCTTGGATGCATATTTTCGTGTACAGGTAATATCACAGTTTCCTCCTTCACATCTGTCACGGATGCTCTTGCACAGATCTGGAACAGTCCCTGGGAGGACTCTTTCAATGTGTCAACACCGTTAGGGTCACATTCTCACTAGGTCAAGCCACTTGGCTTCTCCGCCTCCTGGCACCAAACCTCAGAGCCTTCATCATCACTATTTCTCGCCATGAGCTCCCTTCAGTGAGTCCACCTGAGTGGGACACCTGAGGGAGAGTTACACACCCAACAGAGTGCGGAGTGACTCTCAGCCAATGTTGTAAAAGCAGGAAGGTTTATTAGATATATGAAACACAGTGTAGAAAATCCTTAGTTAATATGGAGAACAGAAAGTTACAGCATAGTCCATGTGGGTCAGTTCCAGAGCCCTCAACGCCTCTTGAGTCCCAATCCAGAAGCTTCTCTAACAAGTTCTCTGGGACAGGGTCTGTCTTTTATTCATAGGTTTGTGCAGCACCTAGCGCAGTCGGGCCTTGGTAGTCCTTGATAGGGACTTCTAGATATTACCACAGTACAAATAAATGATGTTGGTGATTTTAGTATGTATTTAAATAGCAGATTTTTTAAGAAATAGAGATGACTGGAGATTATCAGATTCTCATTCTCTCTCCCTCATTCTGCCAGTAGTTTCAGTATGATCAGGCACCAGATATTTTTAGGTTCAGTACTTTTTAATTTCTCATCTGTCTGAAGTGCTTACTTACTGTTAAGTATGAAAATGACACATTTGTTATATTTGTTAGGATATTCCACAATCCAGGGTTCCGTCTCCTCCGGTCCCAGCTAGAAGAAACCAGATGCGTGCATATGGTTGGTATTCTCTTTATTCCGTGATAGCATAACTAAAGTACACTTTATATATGTTAATCTCCTCTTTCTCTGTTGTCGTCTTTTCTGATATTGACTGTAAGTATCTTGTGGAGAGAGAAACTCCAGACACTTTTAGATCCCAAAGATATCAGCAAATACTTTTATTTGAATTTTTTCTAGCAAACATTTTTTTCACATACCCTCGTGGAAAAATTATTGATCTTTTGTTTTCGGATGTTGGCAATTATATTTGAAAATCGCCCTTAATTTAAAGAAGTTTACTGTGCATCAATAAGAGTGTTCTGTTTTCAACAGGAGTCTCATGTAAGAAAATGCATTTGTTTGCATGGTAATAGCACATTAATATTAGTCATGCTTCTGCTTTAGGATAGTACATGATAGGAGTATAACTAGGGCTACTGTTATGAAATAAAGAAAATAAATTTGTGCTGGTTATAAGGAAATTTTCTTGGTACTGAGATTGGTTAGACCAGTGGTTGTCAACCTTTCCAGATGAGTGTACCACTTTTCAGGAGTCTGATTTGTCTTAAGTACCCCCAGTTTCACCTCACTTAAAAACTGCTTGCTTAAATAATCAGACATAAAAATACAAAAGTGTCACAGCACGCTATTACTGGAAAAACAGCTTACTTTCTCATTTTTACCATATAATTATAAAATAAATTAATTGGAATATAAACTTTGTACTTACATTTCACTGTGATACTTGGGCCTGTTTTTACTTGTGAGTCTTGTCTCACAAGTCCTGCTGCCCGGGGCTGAAGCATGTAACTTAGTTTTGTTGGAGGGGACATATGTTGTGGGGCCCTGGGCAATTGCCCTACTTGCCACCTCCTGATGCCAGCCCTGCATTTACAACCCCCCTAAACCCATCCCTTGACCATTCTCGAGGCTGCAAGCCTCAAGTCGAGAAACACTGATCTAGATGAGTTGAGTACCCCCTGGAAGACGTTTGAGTACCCCCAGGAGTACATGTACCCATGATTGAGAACCACTGGTTTAGACAGTGGGATTGTCTTCCAGTAGAAGTGCTAGAATCCTTATTTGGGACAGTTGCAACTACAGTGAGCCTAGCACTCCAGAATTACTGTAGGGAACAGTCCTCCACTAGCAGAAGTACACTAGATTATCTAATAGCGAGTAGGGCTTTTCATTTGTGATTTCTGTCGTTCTTCCTCCCAATACATTTTTCCATTTATAAACTGTATATTTTCTGATTGTTAATCTTGGATGCCTCTTACAACTCTGTAATCTATTCCTTGGGATGTCTCTAAATATAAGCTCTATACTAATTTAAAATGTATAAAAGGCTGCATCTTGATCATGTTGATATAATCACTAGTACTGTAGCTGAAAGCCTATGCTGTTGCATAGGGGTAATCATAAAGTCATATTTGTAAAAAAAAAAAAAAAAAGCCAATAATGGCTGAGAACTTAAAAATTGGACCATGATAGACTGTGAATCCCAGTGATGGGATTGAATCTGGTGATATTCCAAATATAAAAAGCTCTCAACAATGCTTGTAGCTGTTTCCCTCTCTTCACGCAGACTCAGACGTTCTAGTCTTCAGAGTGATGTTTGGGGTTATTGTACTGGGATTTTTGTGTTGGCTTGTGTGCATGACAAAACAGGGTGTGTGCTGCTTGAGGGACTGTGTTTTGGGATTATTGGGCGTGCTTGTTGTGTTGTGCTGGCAGTTTTGAAGAATCGTGGCAACTGGGCCAGGCAATCCACCATCTGTGCAGTCTCCATCATATAACCAATGAAATCGTTGAATGCAAATTAGCTGTAGAGTGAGGGTGGTTGGTTGAACTACTTCTGGTATCACAATGGTCTAGGACTCTTGGCATGGCATAGATACATACTTTGCTGTGGCATGTGTGTAATTTGTACAGTCAGAATGACTGGGTACTTAAAAATTGGACAGTAACAGGCTTCAAAACCCAGTGGTGATTGAACCTGATAGTATTCTGAACAAGAAGGGCTCTTGACCATGCTTATAGCTATTCTCGTAGCTTTGCACTGACTCTACAGACATTTTAGGTTTCAAAGTGCACACAAACTGACATTCCTGCATTTTTATTATATGTATTATCTTAGTTTTAACAACAATCACCGTATTTTTACACTTTAGACTTTAGATTTCTGAAGTGGCCAAAACAAATAGTGCTCCTCTATCACTTTTTTTTTTTTTTTTTTTTAAATTATCTATGTTAAATTCCAGAGGAAAGAAAGAATGTGATAAATGAGCTGTCAGAGATGAGGAAACAGCTCCGAAGTGAAGAGCGGCGACTTCAGGAACAATTGCTCAATGTAGCCAGTGATGATGATGTAGCCGTTACAAGGTGAGATGTTTTAAACACACGCTTCTAAAGCCAGTTCTCGCTATGCCTAAAGCTATATTAACCTGCTAGAAGACACTTGAGCAAAAGCAAAGATATGAAAATACACCTCTACCTCGATATAACGCTGTCCTTGGGAGCCAAAAAATCTTACTGCGTTATAGGTGAAACCATGTTATATTGAACTTGCTTTGATCCACCAGAGTGCGCAGCTCCACCCCCCCGGAGTACTGCTTTACCGCATTATATCCAAATTTGTGTTATGTTGGGTGGCGTTATATCAAGGTAGTGGTGTAGCTACGGGATTAAATTTGCATACAAAATGTTCAAATTCTTTTATAATACAGCATTACATTATTGAGCATGACACTCTGCAAAATGCATAATTTAGGGTGTTCTGTGGCCCATGCTTACAGGATGGGGAACTCTATCCTGGGAAGCAGTGAATCTAAAAAAGACTGGGTCAGAATGAATAATCAGCTGAACACGAGTTCCCAGTGTGTTGTGGCCAAAGGGCTAATGCAATCCTTGGACGTATAAATGGTTCTATTACCCTTGTATTTTGCTCTGGTGTGACCACTGGTGGAATACTGTGTCCAGTTCTGGTGACCAAAATTCAAGAAAGATGTTCTAAATTTCAGAGGGTTCAGAGAAGTGCCACAACAATTAAACAGCTGGAAAATATGAGCTATAGTGAAAGACTCAAGGAGCTTAATCATTTGAGCTTGTCAAAGAGGAGGTTAAGGACTGACAGGATCGTAGTCTCTAAATACTTATGTGAGGAAAAGGAAGTTTGATAATGAAGGGCTTTTCAGTCTAGTAGGCAAAAGTATAAGAAGATCCCATGGCTGGAAGGTGAAGCAAGACAAATTCAGATTAGAAATAAGGAGCAAATTTTTAACAATAAGAGTAATTAACCATTGGAGCAGTTCATCTAAGGTGGTTGTGGTAGTTCCTTCACTGGAAATGTTCAAATATTACATGTTTTCTAAAAGATATATGCCCTTGTTCAAACAGGAATTAATTCAGTGAAGTCCAATGGTCTGTATTATGCAGGAGATCAGACTAGATCAGTGGTCCCCAACCTTTTCCAGGTGCCGGGCGCCAGATGACGAGCCACCGAGGACCGTGGCTGGCGGACAAGCATCTGCTGAAATGCTGTCGAGAAGCAGCAACATCAAGAGGCATCGCCACAGAAATGCTGCCAAACTAGTGTCATCAAGAGGTGTCGCCGTCGAAAATCAGTGGCATTTTGGCGGCGGCGCTTCTTGGTGACGCTGCTTTTCGGCAGCATTTCGGCAGCGGCACCTCTTGGTGACGTGGCATTTCGGCGAATTCTTGTCCGCGGCCAGTACACAGGCGCACATTGATGCCCCAGCGGGCACCATTGCACCCACGGGTACCTCATTGGGGACTACTGGATTAGATGATCGTAGTGGTCCCTTTTGGCCTTATCTATGAATTTCATTAATATATGCATTTTCAAAGGAATTATCCAGTTGGTTATTATCTATATCCATTGCTTTCTAAACCTGATATTTTAAGGGGAAAATATAAGTCTGTGATGCCAGCTGGTCTCCAGTTTCCATTTCTTGCAGTAAAGCATGTGTTTACACCGGAAAATACAACTCCAACATTAGTTCTTACATCTACTGTTGTACATTGCTGATGCTAGTTATCATTTCATCTGAATTTAAATTGAAATAGATTTCTCCTTTTGTATGTCTTAAGTATAGAAAATATTTGACCCAACAAATAGCTTCTTGTATTTTTTGAATTTTATTTTTTGGTTTGTTGACTGTTTACATTCCTTCAGACATACACTAGAATCTTGCTAATTCACATTTCACTAGTCCTTTTTCCTCGGGCTGTAATGTGTGTACAAGGCCAGCAGTGTCTGTATAATAATAACCTACTGCTGTAGAGAGAGATGTTGTTGTTATGAATACTTCATTACAAAAATATACCACAGAACATTTACTAGTGTACTGTATAACTATACTAACATAAATGATTAGAACTGCACTGGTTAAATAAATGAATTTTGCATTATCCTTCTTTTACGTTTTGATTATTTGCAAATCTTATCACATAGTAATGATAGGACCATCCAGTTCATTTCCATGTCATCAGTGTGAACTTAATGGATTTAGATACCACACTGCCTCCGTTTGTAACACACAGAGAAGTTTAATTATTTTAAAAACTATCTTCAAATTTCAAATAGTTTTATTCTTTGACTGGCAGGATACAATATCCAAATAATAGTGTTCGCTTGGAGTAATACTGAGTGACATGTTCAAATAAGTTATGAATGAGGAACTGTTACTGACACTGAATGGTTGGCTTACAAACTTTTCAAGCAGGAAAAGAGAGAAAAATGTAATGGATGTATTTGAGATGGCCAGGCTTCGGATGCAAGCTCCAGTCAGGCGACCTTCATCAAAGGGTACAGCTGATCCTGTCAATGTTCAGAATATCAGGGAGTTCAATGAACTTAAATACAGAGGCAAGTGTATTTTATCCTTTCTGATTGGAGGTTTATTTGCATCTCTTAATCATTTTCTAGCATTTAAAAGAAAATTCAGTAATCCTTCTCACAGTTGCCCTTAACACAAACACTATGGACAGGGTCCTGGCCCTTACTGTATCTTCTTTTCCACCGGCATTCTGGTTTAACTAGTGAGCTGAGGAGTCCACTGTCTGCTGCACCATGGCATAAGTAGTATGGCCAGGGAACCACTATATCTAGCTCATTCCTGGCTGCTAAAACAGTCCCTTGGAATGTTTTTAGTGGCATTCTCTAACACATTCTGTATTGTTTTTGTGGAACACGTATATCAATTTGCAGTGCAAAATATTTTGGTTCCCCAAAATGATGACATACCTAACTTCCATTAAACAGGAAAGCATAGGAACGTTTCAGCAGCTTTTTTTAATGCACTTGTGTGTGCAATGATCCTTTCACAGAAAGGTGCTGAGAGGTATTTTTGAAAATCCCAAAGTGGCTTTGGAGCACAAGTCCCAGTGAAAGTCTACAGGGTTTGTGCTCTTAAATAATATATCAAAGGGGTAGCCGTGTTAGTCTGGATCTGTAAAAGCAGCAAAGAATTCTGTGGCACCTTATAGACTAACAGACGTTTTGGAGCATGAGCTTTCGTGGGTGAATACCCACTTCGTCGGATGCATG
>NC_133770.1:239564093-239566117 GCF_003597395.2 Chelonoidis abingdonii
CAGCTCAGGAGTAAACAAAGACTGTGAATGGCTTGCCAACTACAAAACCAGTTTCCCCTCCCTTGGTTTTCACACCTCAACTGCTAGAACAGGGCCTCATCCTCCCTGATTGAACTAACCTCGTTATCTCTAGCTTGCTTGCATATATATATATACCTGCCCCTAGAAATTTCCACTACATGTATCCGACGAAGTGGGTATTCACCACGAAAGCTCATGCTCCAAAACATCTGTTAGTTTATAAGATGCCACAGGATTCTTTGCTTCTTTTAAATAATACAGGCACTTTTGAAATGCTGCCCTCAGCATCTGATGGCAGTTTACACCTGACACATCTGTGCTTTTTTTATTAACCAAAAGAAGTATCACCACAATCAAAATTCACTGTGTCAACCCTTTCATTTAGTTGTTGTCATTACCATAGAATCATTGAAACTCCTAATCCAACCACTACTAATAATCCCAGGTATTTATACATTGTTACGGTCTTTGAGTTTGTTTGTTTTCTGGCAAATTGAAGTTGCTTACAGTTATTTTTTTTATTTGATACACTTTATCGCCTTCTTTGAATTTTTTTATGAAATAATATTTTAACATATTATTATAAGCCATCCACTTTTTTTGCCATTATTAATATTGATGGTCCTAATGCTTTTAAATGCATGTAGTTCACATTTTTAAAGTAAATTTTTCTGAAATAGTGTTGTGATGAAATTTAAAATTCACAATCTATGCAACAGATTCAGAAACACGAGCAGACTTAAGATATATGTACCCCGATTCCCCAAAAGATGATCAAACCTTAGAGATTCAACAGCAGGCATTGCTAAGAGAGCAGCGGAAGAAACTCAACAGAATGAAAATGAGGAGGAATGCAGAAGGTAAGAAAAGAATGACTTGAGAGAATTAAATGTATTTTTTATTGGCTTTGGTTTTGATATAACTGTTTTAATCAATTATAGTTTTAAATTTCCTTTAACTCATTGGCTTGCTCTGAAGAATGCATGCAGGTTCACAATAATTTGTTGGAAAACAGAAAAGGTAAAGCTACTGTTGTAGTTCTATATATTTTAATAGTACATAATAAAGAAAAAGCCAGTCTAGCTGTCTTCATTTCCATTGTTAGAGTGGATGCTTCTCCTTGGTTCTTTGGGAGTAATTTTATTGTGAATTCATACTTATGTTAAAAAATACAGCAGAAGTTTAGAGCAGTTCCTGTTTCTTAAAATCTAAAGAGTCGTCAATAGTTTCCCTTTCTGGAAAGTTGAGTTTGACAGAAGTGACTGAAGATGATCTTCAGTCATTACATTAGCAGGTTAGTTCTGCAAGGCAACAATACTTCCTCACTCAATACAGATAGTTTTGGAAACCAAGAATTATTTAGACTGAAGTTAGTGTAGCTACTAATGTGTCTCTGACTTTTAAACAAGAAATATGCTGAGGATTAGTGAAGACAAAGTTCTGCTGTTTTCAGTCTCAAAACCAGCCATTGTCATAGAAGCCCCATGTCAGATGTTGCAACTTAGATAACCTTACCCTGCAGGTCCCCTTTTGGAGTATTGAAGACAGTGGAGCAGGTCCTCAGCTGGTTATAATTGTCATAACTCCATTAAAATTCAGTGGAGGATTTGTTTCTTGTTAGGTAAATTAACTTTTTCACCTTCAATAATATAAAACGTCTTTGAACCAGTCATCTGCCATTTCAATACCTTGGGTCTTATCTTCTAAGCCATCTGTGGGTTAGGATGCAGCTTCATAAGTGACCACTTCTCCATTCCATGATGCCCTGAAACAGTTGACCTTCTCTGTAAAAAAAAAAAAAAAAAAAAAAAAAAAAAAAATGCAGTTGACAAAGCACATGAGAATTGAAGTCAAATTGTACTCTGAGGCCACGTCTACACTACGGGATAAAATCGAATGTGCTAAAATCGGTTTTATAAAACTGATATTATAATTTCGATTTCATGCGGCCACACTAGGCACAGTAATTTGGCGTTGTGCGTCCATGCTCCAAGGCTAACGTC
>NC_133770.1:239567507-239585927 GCF_003597395.2 Chelonoidis abingdonii
TGCCCGCTGCATCCGAGTTCAGATTGCTGTCCAGAGCGGTCAGTGGTGCACTGTGGGATACCACCCGGAGGCCAATAACGTCGATTTCCGTCCACACTAACCGTAATCCGATATGTTAATATCGAATTTAGCGCTACTCCGCTCGTCGAGGTGGAGTACAGAAATCGATTTAAAGAGCCCTTTATATCGACATAAAGGGCGTTGTAGTGTGGATAGGTACAGCGTTAAATCGATTTAGCACTCTTTAAATAGATTTAAACGCGTAGTGTAGACCAGGCCTGAGAAATTTTAGCTGTGGAATGAGGTTTCAGGGTCTGACTACTTTCAGGCAATGGTGCAAAATCCTCCTCAGCATAATTAGGTTAATTGGGAAAAGGAAATAATGAGAGATACAGATAAAAACAAAAGAGATCCCGATCAGACCTTCCTCTAACAGAGAAGGGAGAAGAGCAAAAGACCTATGAAGTACACTAGAAGCTTTGCTATACAGATCTAATTGACTTGGGAAGCAATTAAATACTACACTGAGGTGCACTATAGAATGCCCTAAGATCACTAGATACATAAAGCTAGAAAGACTAAATTAGTATAGACTTTATTTCCTGCATGGTGGTAGTTTTGAGGCTACAGCCTTCATGAAAGGGGGAAGAAGACCCTACCTGAAAAAGTAGTAGTAATCACAAATTCTGCCTCTACACCAAATCTCCACTCACTTGAAATGCCAAAATGAATGCTCTCTGCAGTAGATTGGATGCAGGTTATCTTAAAATAATAATCACGCTTTGTTGCATACTGTGGATTCAGTGACATCATCTAAATGTCATCTTTCTTTCTTACATATTTTAGTTAGAAATGAATTTCAGTAATGTTAACAATCAGTAATGTTCAGAGAAAATGTCCATTCAGGCGAATGGAGCAGTTCTCACCTCTGCCAGAGCTGTTGTTTCAGGATCTCTGAAGACTCAGGTAGACATAATGGCATTTGCTTCACAATTTTTGAGGTTATTTTGTCACCATAAAAGCTAGATATTTTTTATTTTAAAGAATACTCAGATTCTAGAGTGCAAGATGCATTATTACAGGCAAGCTGTTACTTATCTATCTGCCCAAACTTGTCCAGCACAGCTCCTGGGGAGAAGCCCTTCTCATAAAAATTGCAATTTGGAGTTTCTTGCTGACCTAGAGCTCCAGTTGCTAAGAGTTTGGAATAAATGCTAGTAAAGGCTTTAGTATTCCTGCCACTTGTAGCTTTTGTAGGGAAAAATAGTTCTTTTGCAACTGTCCTAGGAGACCTGGATAGTATCTTACTCTACAAGTCTTCCCAATATAACTAAGGGTGACAGAATTGATCCTGAAGGACAAAAGTTGTGTGTTTATTGCGTGATGAGCTAAAAATATGTTATGCATTAATGAGGAAAATTAAGACTATATTTCTTGGGTTGGTTCTTTCTGTGACAAGCTTTTCTGATGTTCATGTACACTATAACTTTTATATACCGTATATAAAATATAAATACACTTATTGTCTTAAATTGTGACCTTCTTGAGGCAGGGATCTTTGAACTGTAATATTTTCCCAATCAGATTAAGTTTCTGATTAGCAGGCCACATTGCCTTTGATTTATCTGGAGGAGTGTGCTTTGCCAGCTATGAGAGACAATTTTGACTCATTCCATTAATTTTAGTACAGATTGTCAATTTAATCTCTTGACAATTCTGAATGGATAATGTAATTTTAAATAACATTAATCTGAAGAAAGCCAGATGTTCCCTTTTGCAGGGCAGTTTAGATTGGCAGACGAGTAACTGAACCCTGAGCACATTTCTGGGAAATTTCTTTGTTAAGCTGCTTCATGGTCCTTGTAGAGGACACTCTCCCCAGCCCCCCAATTCTTTGTTCTCCTTTGTCTTATGACTTTCATTGTCCATCTTCTCTTTTACACTTTCTTATAGTCTGTTACTGTCACTTCCTACTCTGTAGTTCTGGGCAAGAGAAATATGTGTTCTTTGCCGTTTTCTCTGTTAATTTTCCAGTTTACCTTCCTCAGATTCAAATTCAGCTCCATTTTCTCCAGTGAAAATGGATCGGATGCTTTTCTTGTTGTCTCATTCAAGGGAAAAAGAAATGAGTGATATATAATATTTCATATATATAGTAAGAAGATTACACTGCTGTTGGCTCTAGAGGCAAAGACCAACCTATTTTCACAGTAATTTTAGAGATTCTGCTAACGTTGCTGGGGGAGCAACAGATTTAAAAAAAATAATTATGTGGCTATGATGCAACTCTTCTTTACATAAACATTTATTACTGTATTTTCCCCAGGTTTTTAAATAAGAGAAACATTTTAAATGTTAGCTGCATTGTAACTTTAGAAACTAACAAATTTCTAAACATATGACAAAAGTAGTTTCAAATACTACACTTGCCCCGACTCCTGGCAATTTTTGTCATTTTGCAATCTTATGCTTTTAATTGTTTTCCTTTCTCTTCTTGCTGTGTGAGACAGTCATACAAACAGGAGAGCTGAGTGAATAATGTACAAGTGACTTAGTCTCATTCTTTTTAAATTTTAACCTTAAGTTACAATTCCCTGGCTTTCTAATATTTGAGATGTTAATCGTACAACTTTTTTTTTCATTAATTTAACAGTGCTTTGTGAACATTAACTCCAACTTACCCAAGTTTTTGGTCTAAGAATTCTTTTATTACTCCTAAGATCCATTTGGCTATTTTTATATAGTAACTATTGTCAGAACAGATAGATTTTAAAGCCCTGAAGTTTGTTTAATCCTGATAACTAATAGAATATTGAATATGGCTATCCCTTAAGATCCTAAATCTTTTTTAATTCATCAGCTTATTTTAGATAAGTAAAAATATTTATTTCATTTTTGAAGAGTGGAGCAAGAAAACAAAAATATTAATATTATAGAGGTGGAAATCATCTTTATTATAGCAGAATGATACACTTGTCTGAGTCCTTTGGCACATCTTGGAAGGTTAACTTTCTATTTGAATGCTAATTCAGGGTGCGGGATTAATTTAGAGATGGATTCCTTTGCTTGAGCTATATGATTAACATATTTTAATTTAATTTTTATATTTTATTTGCACTTGTTAATGGGAATGCTGCAGACACTGATTTTAATGAAAAGATTTGTGTAAGAGATAGTTTTAAGGCTTTGCACATCATTCTTATTATTATGTATATTATAGTAGTGCCCAGAGGAGCTCGGGTCAAGATCAGAGCCTTGTTGTGGTAGGTGGTATACAGACCCAGAGTTAGACAAGGTTCCTGACCCGGAAACTTGTCTGTGAGAAGGCAAACAATACAGCAAGAGCAGGGTAGAGGAAGAAAGACTAAATATTTGCAATTTCTGTATACCTAAATACACTGTTCTTCTTTTGAGTACTATTTCCTATGTGTATTCCACACATGGGTACTCATGGGCCATGTCTTTTGGCCTGCATATGTTCTATAGCTCTTCTCGTGCTCCTGATTAAGAGTGTAAGAGACAGTGAGATTGTCTCTGAGTTCCATATCAATCAAACAAAATACTTACCTGAATTTTTTCCAAAAACCTGCTCTTCCTCTGAAGACAAAAGACTTCACTCCATCAATATTCAGCATGCCCTGGCATTCCACCTGCAAAGAACCAAACCCATTAGGAAATCACCAAGACTTTTTATTGCCACAGCAGAGAGAGATCGTGGGCAAGCCATATCCTCCCACTGCTTGCCAGGCACTCACATGTGGAATACACATAGTGACCAGCACTCGAAGAAGTGGAGGTTACTTACTGTAAGTGGAGATTCTTCAAAATGTGTGGTCCCTAGTCATATTCCACTACCTGCCCTCTATCACATCTGCTTTGGCTCCTGTTGGCTTTATGGTAAGAAGGGGAACTGGAGAGGCATCTACCCACACTGCCTCTTATACCCTCAGTTGGGACCATGAGAAGAGCTACGGCACATGTGGGCCAACAGACACTGCTTTGAAGAATTTCCAGCCTTGGTGTGCATGCATACCCATGTGTGGAATACAGATAGGGACTACACATCTGAAAGAACCTTCAGTTACAGTTAAGTAACCTCCTGTTATATGAATGTTTGGGTGGTGTTTTTGTGTGTGGTTTTCTTTTTTTTAATTTTATAAATATCAACTTTTCCAACTGTCTTCAGCTTAGCCATCATGTTTCCTGATTAATTGTAGGCATCATGGTTACAAGTGATTTTTGAGAAGAGATTGTAGGAGGGAGAGGTGAGCAAGTCCAGGGATGGTGTGTAATGTATTGTAATTTGAAAATAGTTAATAGCTTAATTGAATTGTTTTTGAACACCTGATATTGTCACAAGTTTCCAAATGAAATTTAAAGCCATCAAACATGACTTTATAGAGAAGAACTTGGTAGGGAGATGAGTTACTCCATGGAACCCATGCAGCAAATAATGCAGTTTTAAATAATATTCTGCAGTAGGTTCTATACTTATGGGCCTGTATAAAATTCCAAATTTTTGAGCTTAAAACCAAAAATATACCATATTATCTAAAACAAACTGGCTAAGTAAAAAGCTGGCTAAGTAAAAAGTTAATTAATAATTTTATGAAAATTATTTTAAATGGTGTATTCTCTCAATAACACTACTGTAATTACATTAAATGAAGACAGTATGCAGTTCTTGTGGTAAGAAACAGTACTTCTTACAGAGACATAGAGAGGTGAAGTGACTTGCCTAAGACCAGAGCGCAGGTTTCTTAGTCCTGGTTCAGTTGCCCTATTCTCTAAGCCATGCTGCCACCCCAAAGGTTAGTTACTTTCCCTATTGTCCATTTTGATGCTCTATAATAGGAAGGTCACATTGTTATTACCAGGGTTGTCAGAATCTGCTCTGAGGAACCCAGTGTAAATTTGCTCTTTAGTTGCCAAATAAAGATTTCTGCAGCAGAGAGTAGGTGTGTTTCCAGAAGTTGATACAATATAACTTTTAATGCTAATATCATCAGATTAACCTTGAATATATTTAAAGATCTTGTTAGTAAGTACAAAAACTGGTTAGTCTGGACATTCCTATAATAATTCCTAAATGTATTTAAATTCAACAGATGTCTTTCACAAAGCCAAGAAATAACCAAGTGGTTTTGCCACTTAGAAATATAGTTCTGACATGCAAATATATTACATTTTGTTCTTCATTGGGAAGAGACTTGTGAATACCCACTTGGGGGAAATGTTGTGTATTTGTAACAATATCAGATTTCCTTCAATAACAGTTTGAATATTTAGATTAGGTCCATCTAGTTACACTTAAATTAATATTAAGACAGCTAAAACAAATTTTGCATCAAAATATTCACAGTTTATTTATTAATACAGTGAATATGACTGTAAAGATAAGACTTTAATTAGGAGTGATTCATTGTGGTGTCCACATTTGTGTAACAGTATTCTGCTAAAATGTTTAAATATGTTCTTGTATAATCAGTGTTTATGTCCATTACTTTTTTTTCCTCCCTGGGCTGTGATGGCTACTATAGACCATGATGATTCTGTTCCTGACTTTAACCCACGAAACATGGGACTGGTAAGAAGAAACTGAGCTCCCTTCCCTTCTCTCCCCAATATGCTTTTTTCATTTTGTTCAAATGTGCAGTGTGTTGTGGCTTGTAGTTATGTTAATTTTGGATGGAGTGTACATTAGAATACTATTGAAATAGAAAACTAAATTTAACTAAGCTTGCAATCTGTCTGGATAAGTGGCAAGCTAGAGGAATAACAAATAAGATACTTTATTCAGGTCTTTTTGCTGAGGCAGGCAATAAGTTCCATGGCTATATATCTTGATACAGACATATGTCTGGATTCTTCACTGCCTTTTACCCTGTATAGTCACGTACATCTGTGCAAAGTTAGGAGCAGAATGCTGTACTTAGTGTGAGTTAGTGGAGAATGCTAATTTGCTAGAACTTATACACAGTTATATATGACTAAACAAGGCGCAAGACAGTAAAAAATCAGGCACTGTTTCCAACAAGATATACAAGAGCCATAGAGCTTATTTCCTGGTTCAGTGAAAAGAACTGAATAAAGTCAAAAACCCAAATTCTAATTCTCCACTAAGTCACACTGGCCACAAGAAGTGCAATGAAGAATCAGACACTTAGAATGTCACTTAAACTATTACTCTGAAATCCTTGCATTGCCTCATGATGCATAGCTAATAGAGCAGTTATTTGTTCAGCATAATGTTAGTGAACTTTGGTTGTAAATAGCTACCTGAAATTCTCCTTTGGAGGGTTGATTTGCAGTAAATTTTCAGTTTCCATTGTCTCTTTTCTCTTTGAACTCAAAGTTGATAGACATTATAGTGATTCTCAACACATAAATCCCTTTACAAAACCAATTCTGTAATAAATGGTTGCAGCCATGTTGTTTATTACAAGTTCGACCTTTAAAGTGTGTAATAAGAATAGCATAATAACAAATACTAAGTTACAGTTGCATAGAAGTACATTTTTTTTTAACTCTGTACTATCAAGTACTTGATGTCATAGGGGATTAGTAAAAGCTTTTGAATCTTTTTTGTCTAGATCACTACTTTGAATACAATCCAAAAGTCATGAAGGATATTCAGTATCTTTCGTGAAGTAAATTGCCACTCTGGGTTTAATTCCTAATGGACATGGGTTCACGTTACACAAAGCACAGTCACAGCTGACACCCATGTAGACAGTTTTAGTAGAGCGGATTGTTGTGGAAAGCGGCCGAAGTATGAATTATTAGGGAAAGTCTCAAATATCTTTAATCCTATTATTTTTGCCAATAGAACAGGACTGAAGCACATTTGAGAGCAGTGCACTGTTTTGTAGGTATAAAGAAGACTGTAAATTTCCAGTACTGTGCAGTGTTGTTCTAGCCGTGTCAGTCCCAGGATAGTAGAGAGACAAGGTGAGTGAGGTAATATGTTTTATTGGACCAACTTTTGTTGGTGAGAGAGACAAGTTTTCAAGCTACACAGAGCTCTTCTTCACAAATGGGAAAGGTACTGAGAGTATCACAGCTAAATGCAAGATCAAACAGACAGTTTAGTGTAAGTAGTTAGCATGTATTCTAAGGGACCATTCAAGGAGAAGTGGCCCATTAACAGTCCTGTACTCATAGGACAAAGAGGGGTGTTAGTAGGGTACAGATTGTTGTAATAGGCTGTAAATCCAATGCCTTTATTAAGACAGTGATTTGTAGTGTCTAACAAATTTAAGAATTTAAGCTCCCAGGCTCATCTTTTGAAAGTGTTGTGCAGGTTTCCAGTGCACTAAGAACTGTGAGGGTGAAACCAGGAAATCACTGTGCTCTCAAATGAACAGGAAAATGGCAAAAGACAAAAACACCTGTGGGTGAACACTTTTCACAAAATGATCCCATTATATCTGACTAGTCAGTCCTCATCCTCAAAAGAAACCTGGACAACGCTTTCAAAAGTCGAGCCTGGGAGCTTAAATTGATAACTTTGCTAGATGCTACAAATCTTGGTCTTAGGCCAGGTCTATACCACGAGCTTATATCGGTATAATTACTTTGCTTAGGGGGGTGATAAATCCACACCCCTGAGTGAAGTCATTATACCGACCTAAACCCTGATGTAGATAGAGCTTCTGCAGTCAGCAGAGCTATTGCCTCTCAGGGAGGCGCATTAACTATGCCAGCAGGAGAATCTCTCGCACTGGTGTAGTAACGTCTTCATTTAAGTGCTATAATGGCACAGCTGCACCGATGCAGTGTTTTAAGTGTAGACCTGCCCTTAATAAAGACACTGGATTTATTGCTTATTACAACAAACTGTAACTCACGAACCCCCCTTTTTGTCCTCTAACTACAGTTATGTTAAGGGGCCAGTTCACCATGAGTGGTCCCTTAGAATATGTGCTAACTACTTAAGGGTTCTCAAACGGGGGAGTTGTGACCCCTCAGGGGATCTTGAGGTTATTACGTGGAGGTTGTGAGCTGTCAGCCTCCACCCTCAAGGCCCGCTTCACCTCCAGCATTTATAATAGTGTTTAATATAAAAAAGTATGTTTTTAATTTATAAGGCGAGGTTGTACTGAAAAGCTTGCTGTGTGAAAGGGGTCACCAGTACAAAAGTTTGAGAACCAAGCCATACTGGGTCAGTTCCATCTTATATTTAGCTGTGGCACTCTGAGTACCTTTCCCAGACCAGAAGAAGAGCTATAAGACCATAAGAACGGCCATACTGGGTCAGCCCCCACTGTCTTCTGACAGTGGCCAATACCAGGTGCCCCAGAGGGAATGAATAGAATGGGTAATCATCAAGTGATCCATCCCCTGAGGCCCATTCTCAGCTTCTGGCAAACAGAGGCTAGGAATACCATCCCTGCCCATCCAGGCTAATAGCCATTGATGAACATGTCCTCCATGAATTCATCTAGTTCTTTTTTGAACCCTGTTATAGTCTTGGCCTTCACAACATCCTATGTCAAGGAGTTTGACAGGTTGACTGTGAGTTGTCTGAAAAAATACTTCCTTTTGTTTATTTTAAACCTGCTGCCTATTAATTTCATTTGGTGACCCCTAGTTCTTCCTTATTTACTTTCTCCACACCAGTCATGATTTATAGATCTCTATCATATCCCCCCTAGTTGTCTTTTTTCTAAGATGAAAAGTCCCAGTCTTATTAATTACTCCTGATATGGCAGCTGTTCCATACCCCTGATCATTTTTGTTACCCTTTGCTGAACCTTTTCCAATTCCAAAATATCTTTTTTGAAATGGGGTGACCATATCTGCACACAGTATTCAAATGTGGGCATTCTGTGGATTTATATAGAGGCTATATAACGTTTTCTATCTTATTATCTATCCCTTTCTTAATGATTCCCAACATTCTGTTCACTTTTTTGACTGTCACTGCACATTGAGTGAATGTTTTCAGAGAACTATCCACAATGTCTCCAAGATCTTTTTCTTGAGTGGGAACAGCTTATTTAGACCCCATCATTATGTTTTCCAATGTGCATTACTTTTCATTTATCAACATTGAATTTCATCTGCCATTTTGTTGCCCAATCACTCAGTTTTGAGAGATCCTTTTGAAGCTCTTCGCAGTCTGCGTGGGACTTAACTATCTTGATTAATTTTGTATCATCTGCAAACTTTGTCACCTCACTATTTACCCCTTTTTCCAGATCATTTATGAATATGTTGACTAGGACTGGGCCCAGTACAGACTCCTGGGGCACATCACTATTTATCTCTCTCCACTCTGAAAACTGACCATTTATTTCTACTCTTTTAACCAGTTACTGATCCATGAGATGACCTTCCCTCTTATCCCATGACTGCTTCCTTTGCTTGATAGTCTTTGGTGAGGGATCTTGTCAGAGGTTTTCTGTAAATCTACATACACTATATCCACTGGATCCCTCTTGTCCGCATGCTGGTTGACCCCCTCAAAGAATTCTAGTAGATTGGTGAGCAATGATTCCCCTTTACGAAAAACATGTTGACAAATTATGTTCGTCTGTCTCTGACAATTTTGTTCTTTATATAGTTTCAACCAGTTTGCCTGATACTGAAGTCAGGCTTACCTGCCTGTAATTGCCAGGATCACCTCTGGAGCCCTTTTTAAAAATTGGTGTCATGTTGGCTATCCTCCAGTCATTTGGTACAGAAGCTGATTTAAATGATAGATTACAGACGACAGTTAGTAGTCCTGCTGTTTCAGATTTGAGTTCCTTCAGAACTCTTGGGTGAATACCATCAGGTCCTGGTGACTTATTACTGTTTTGTTTATCAGTTTGTTCAGAAACCTCCTCTAGTGACAACTCAATCTGGGACAGTTCCTCAGATTTGTCACCTAAAAGGAATGGCTCGGATTTGGGAATCTCCCTCACATCCTCAACCTTGAAGACCGATGCAAAGAATTCATTCAGTTTCTCCTCAATAGCCTTATCGTCCTTGAATGCTCCTTTAGCATCTTGATCATCCAGTGGCTCCACTGGTTGTTTAGCAGGCTTTCTGCTTCTGATGTACTTAAAAAAATGTTGCTATTGCTTTTTGAGTCTTTGGCTAACTGTTCTTCAAATTCGTTTTTGGCCTTCCTAATTATATTTTTATACTCATTTGCCAGAGTTTATGCTCCTTTCTATTTTCCTCACTAGGATTTAACTTCCACTTTTTAAGGATGCTTTTTTGCCTCTCACTGCTTCTTTTACTTTGTTAAAAGCAGCAAAGAATCCTGTGGCACCTTTTAGACTAACAGACGTTTTGGAGCATGAGCTTTCGTGGGTGAATACCCACTTCATCAGATGTTGTTTAGCCACTTTGTTGTTTAGCTACGGTGGCTGTTTTTGGTTCTCTCACTATATTTTTTAATTTGGGGTATACATTTAAGTTGAGCCTCTATTATGGTGTCTTTTTAAAGTTTCCATGCAGCTTGCAGGGATTTTACTTTTAGTGCTGTACCTTTTAATTTCTGTTTAACTAACCTACTCATTTCTGTGTAGTTCCCCTTTCTGAAATTAAATGCTACAGTGTTGGGCTGCTGTGATGTTTTCCCTGCCACAGGGATGTTAAATTTAATTATATTGTGGTCACTATTACCAAGTGGTCCAGCTATATTCAACTCTTGGACTTGATCCTGTGCTCCACTTAGGACTAAATCAAGAATCGCCTCTCCTCTTGTGGGTTCAAGGACTAGCTGCTTCAAGAAGCAGTCATTTAAGGAGTCAAGAAACTTTCTCTCTCCATCCTGTCTTGAGGTGACATGTACCCAGTCAATATGGGGATAGTTGAAATCCTCCATTATTATTGATGTTTTTATTTTAATAGCCTGTCTAATCTTCCTGAGCATTTCACAGTAACTATCACCATTCTGGTCAGGTGATCAGCAATATGTCCCTACTGCTATATTATTATTCGAGCATGGAATTACTATCCATAGAGATTCTATGGTACAGTTTGGTTCATTAAAGATTTTTACTTCATTTAATTCTGTGCTTTCTTTCACACATAGTGCCACTCCCCAACCCGCACAACCTGTTCTATCCTTCCGATATATTTTATATCCTGGTATTACTGTGTCCCATTGATTATCCTCATTCCACCAAGTTTCTGTGATGCCTGTGATATCTATATCCTCATTTAATATGAGGCACTCTAGTTCACCCATCTTATTATTTAGACTTCTAGAATTGGTATAGAAGCACTTGAAAAGCTTGTCACTTCTTAGCTGTCTCCCATTATATGATGTCATTGAATGAGACTTTTTTTTCATTTGACTGCTTCTCATCAGATCCTACCTGTATTTTATCATCTTCGATCCTCTTCTTATTAGGACATAGAGAATCTCCATTAAAAGATCCTTCTGTAAGGAATGTCTCTGTCTGAACCATGTCCTCCTCTGCACCTGTCGGCTTTCCCACAGCTGTTAGTTTAAAAACTGCCCTACAACCTTTTAAATTTTAAGTGCAGAAATCCTGATTCCATTTTGGTTTGGCTGGAGCCCATCCTTCCTGTATAGGCTCTCCTTTTCCCAAAAGTTTCCTCAGTTCCTAATTAATTGAAACCCTCCTCCCTACACCATCGTCTCATCCACGCATTGAGACCCTGCAGTTCTGCCTGTTTAACTGTCCCTGCATGTGGAACTGGAAGCATTTCAGAGAATGCTACCATGGAGGTCCTGGACTTCAATCTTTTATCTAGCAGCCTAAATTTGACCTCCAGGACCTCTATCCTATCCCTCCCAATATCATTGGTACCTACATGTACCACAACGATCAGCTCTTCTACAGCACTACACATAAGTCTGTCTAGATGTCTCGAGAGATCCATAACCTTCTTATCAGGCAGGCAAGTCACCATGCGGTTCTCCCGATCATCACAAACCCAGCTATCTATGTTTCTAATGATTGAATTGCCCATTATACTAATACTTGTCTTTTCCTAATAACTGGAGTTCCCTGCCCTGGAGAGGTATCCTCAGTGCGAGAGGATACCACATCATCATCTGGAAGAAGGGTCCCAATTATGGGATTGTTTCCCTCTGCCCCAGTGGGATGCTGTCTTTCCTTGCATCCGACAAAGTGGGTATTCACCCACAAAAGCTCATGCTCCAATACATCTGTTAGTGTATAAGGTACCACAGGACTCTTTGCTGCTCTTTCCCTGAGGTCTTCATCCTCCTTAACAGCACAGAGGCTGTCAGACAGAGGGTGGGGCCATTCTATTGTGTCCCGGAAAGTCTCATCTGTGTACCTCTCTGTCTCCCTTAGCTCCTCCAGATCAGATACCCTGGCCTTTAAAGCCTTTACATGGTCTTTGAGGGCCAGGAGCTCCTTGCACCGAATGCACGCATACGCCACCTGCCTATTGGGCAGGTAATCATACGTTCTGCATTGGGTGCAATAAACTGGGTAGCCTTCTCTCTGTTGCTGGACTTCTGCCTACATTATCTTTTTACTCTTGAAGTTAGTTCCTTTGTTGAGGTTTTGTTTTTATCAGGTTTTTTTGTGTGTGGCTTACGTTTAAAGAAGTTTAAGGAATGTTATGTGTATCTAGCCCCTCACTCTCCCACTCCCCTTCTCAACTCCCTCTCAAAACTCCCCTGTTAGCGGCTCCTGTTCACTCCTGTTCACTCCTCTGGTTGCTTAGGAGCGGGCTTTTTAAAGCCGTGGTCTTCTTGAGTAGCCCCGCCCGCTGGTTAAGGGCTGATGGAAGCTGAAGGGCATAGGGATCAAAGCCTCATTAAGAAGCTCTCAGCCTTGCCTATCAGGCCACTTGGCTCCTCAATCACATGTTCAGCACACCGTCCCCAAACAAACAGACCACATGGTATATTTCAGTCCAGCAGCAAGCACACCACAACAAACACAAATACACACACAACAGACATCAAAACTTACCCCAAGAGTCATGTAATTGCTGCTTCACCTGGAGTTGGTCCAATAAAAGATATTACCTCACCCATTTTGTTTCTCTAATTTCCAGTACCATCAATCCGACACTTTTCAGAACCACTAGAATACTAATAAACAAACCAGCAAGCAAAAAGCAGGAAAACCCCCAACCAAACAAAACAAATCAAAAAACCACTCAGACACTAGTACAGCTGAACTGAGTGTCTTCTGTTTTACTTTTTTAGTTCAGAAATGAATCCAGTGAATTCTTGAAAAATTCACTATTGGAATCTGAGAGTGCTTTCATTGGTGAGTTTTTGCCTCTATATTTAGCAGTATTTATGTTTATGTTCAACATGACATTTGATATGGTGGTATTATTGTTCTCAGACCAAGTGATTATGCCTCTGTTTTAAAAGTCTCAAACCAGTAGACTTTTCTAGTGGAGTTGGTAATTGTCAGCCCTAATTATATGTGTTGGGAAAGTCCTCTCTAATTTAAAAAGCGGATATTAATGTAATCACTTACTCCTTTTTGTCCTCCTTTCTGTGCTTTGCTTTTCATCAGTGCTGTACTATATAGCTCTATTGTTACTGTAATCGTTTTGTTGTAGGGGGCAACAGTTAGGGTTCGTTTGCCCAGTGTGCGTATCCCAATGACTACACCGGAGTGGAGAAGCAAGTCTCTTTATATGATATCAAATAAGGTGCAGGAGATACAAATCTCAAATCATGCACACCTCACTAGCCTTTGCCATGTTTTTTATACCCTACTTGTTTACAGAGATTTCCACAGGTGCTACAATTCATCATTTACAATTCATTAACTACCGGATCCTTTAATTTACTGTATCCTCTACCCAGACTACTGACCCCCCCCTTGATCGATTACATCTTGTACCATGAACAAAAGAACAAAAGAAAATAATAAATGATCACATGTACTCATGCTAGCTAGCAGGCCTAAGAATGTAAACTTCTGACCCCACGCCATATTGCCTAGTTACTTGGAGCTTTTCTTCCCCCCCCGCCCCAACAGTTTTCAGACCTTAATGTGCCATAATAGCTTGCAGTTTTATTTTAGACATAGTGTAAGAATTCTTACTTGTCCTTCAACTACCAAAGTCTTGTTTGATTGAAGTTGGAAATGGAAATGAAATGGAAACACAACAAATAGCCTAAATCCATTCTCTGTTATATGTACTACTAATTAAGATTAACAAGGCATTCAGACTAAATTGATTCCCCTGACTGAAAGTTAGCATTGTCTTTTATACGAGCCACATCTCTAGCTGGACCTAAATTCCATTACATTGTCTCCAGATTCTGCAGCATTGTGATGCCACTGAATGAGAGTTCTCCATAAGCTTCATATTCATAAAGAATTGAAGTTTTAACATGAGTTAAACATTATGGCTTATTTTGTTATCAAATTCAACTTATTTTATGCTCTTCCCACATTTTAAACTTTCCGTACAACTTTGTTTTGAAATTGTCCAGGTGAATCTGGATGTTTTGGCAAGTTGCTAGTGGACAATGGGACTTTTGGCATTTGAGGAATGATGGGAGGCAATTTGAGATTGTGGGATAAGCAAGTTATCTGGATGTTTCTGCTAAAATGATCAGGAGTGAAATACACAACAGTATTGATAGATAAATATACTTTTGTTAGATTTCATAGGGCTTGTCTGCACTTAAAAAGATCAGGCCCTACAGCTGTGCACCACTGTAGTGCTTAAGTAAAGAACCTACCTACACTGTTAGGAGGGGCTCTTGAAGGTAATCTGCTTCCCCATCAAGCTAGTGCTATCTGCCGGGGGTTAGGTTGGTTTAACTGCGTTGCTCAGTGGGGTGAATTTTTCACGCTCCTGAGCAACATAGTTATAGTGACCTAATTTTTTAGGTAGACTAGACCATAGTAACTTCTTGAGGTGAATGAGGCTGTTCTGAGCTATTGTTTCATGCAGCTCCGTTGGCTTGTGCTTGATTTATATTTGGAAGATTGATCTTCAGAACTAGGATGATTAAAATGTGTATACATGTGTATGTTTGTGTATATTGTAAATGAGCTTAGAGTCTGTAGCACAGTTCTTTGGCAAGGGTAGGGCAAGATGACAATTCTTCAGCAAATGCTTTATAATCATAGATAGAGGTCTCCACCCATTATGCAAGAAACAGAACAATTCATTCAGCAGCTTCAGTTTAGAACTACAGGTCATCCATTCTGAACTGATGTAGTACTTAAAAAGTCACAATCTTGAAATCAGCAGGTCAAGAGCTCCTTCCATCAGTGTTAATGTATTTTGCATAAATGCGAAACTTGGGGATTCTTGATTTCTGGCTCAAAAGGGTTAAATAATCATGCACATGCAATCACAATTTTAAGCTGCCTAGATTAGATACAAGCTTTTTCTACTAATCATTCATCACTTATTATGGCAGATGACTTTCAGCATTGTTCTTTAAAATGACATGCCTACACTTGATATCTTAGCGGATTCTATATAGAGGAATATTTGTGAGGCACATTAGGGGTACAGTCTAGTATGTACTTCTTTAAACCCTTGATATGTATGTGTAAAAGTGAAATTATATTTTTCCTCTCTGTTTGTCATGTTCATTTATCACATCTTGTTTCAAATTAGACTGTAAGTGCTCAGGACAAGGCCCATGTCTTCCTGGAATTTGTATACAGAACCCAGTATAACAGAGCATGTGACCTGTTTGGGCCTTTGGGTGCTGGCCAGTATAGATGTCAGCAGGAATACTTTCTTGGGCATAAGCATGCCACAGATTACCCTTTCTTATCACCAAAAGGTCAAAAAGCCTGCAACATTTATTCTTTATTCAGTGGTTTGAGCGTTGGCCTGCTAAACCTGCTGAAAGGTTGTGAGTTCAATCCTTGAGGGGGCCGCTGAGGGATCTGGGGCAAAAATTAGTACTTGGTCCTGCTAGTGAAGGCAGGGGACTGAACTCAATGACCTTTCAAGGTCCCTTCCAGTTCTAGGAGATAGGTATATCTCCAATTATTTTAATTTTTTTTATTTTAATGACAAGTGAGAGTGAATTTTGTGGTTTTGTTATAATCCCCATTTGTGCACATCCCAAAAACCACCGTACAACAAGCAAAGGTCAGAACTAGTATGGAGGGCATACAAGTCTTTTCTTCCATTCATCTGCACTTACCATGTCCTTATAATGTTGGAGAACAAATGCCTGTCTTCTACATCAACAAGCAAGAGAGAGGAAGATCTGCTTCCCTGTGTGCAGAAGTGGTAAGCCTCAGGAAGCAGTGTATCAGCAATCACATCACCGTATCAACAGCCTGCCTTCTGGGTAAGCAGAATATGCTCTCAGACTGCTTCAGCAGACACGCACACTCACCACGAATGGAAACTTCACAACATGGTGCTGCACACCCCAACCAATTCACTTCTCAAACAAACAGCAAATGCACCACGTATTGCTCCAGAGGAGCCCCAGGTCACCGCTGCCAGAGCAATGCACTGCTTCTTACCTGGTCAGATCAGTTCAACTATGCCTTTTCTCCAATGCTACTCCTGCCACAAGTTCTACACAAGATCTGAGAGAACATAGCAAGGTCCCCTTCTGGCCCAGACACTTCTGGTTCCCCAGCCTCCTGCATATGTCATTTTGCCAATCAGTTATTCTCTCAATATTCTCTGGGTTCCTGACCCAATCCAATGGCAAGATCAAACACCCCAATTCATGACCACTTCACCTCAGGGTGTGATATTTGGATGGGTGGGATCCCTAGAACATTCATGTTCCTCATCTGCATGAGACATCCTCTCTAATAGCAGAAAAGACTCCGCTGGGAAATGTTACCTATCTAAATGGAAATGCTTCTCATCTTGGACACAACAAAGAGGTGTCTTACCAGAGATTACAGATATTCCTCTCATTTTAGACTGTATCCTATCTTCGAAGACCTTGGGTCTATCCATCAGCTCCTCATCAGTCCACTTAGCAGTGATTAGTGCATGTCATTCACTTGCTCGAGGCTACTCGATTTTCACATATCTACTAAACTATGAATTCCGGAAAGACTTTCCTGCCTATTCAGAAGAATCTGCCCCAATGGGACCTGAATCTCATTCTCTCAGTGCTAACAAGACTCCCCACCCCGAGCCTTTAACTACTTGCTCCATGTCCCTCCTGTCCATGAAGTTCACTTTTCTTGTAGCTATTACGTCAGCAAGAAGGGTTGGTGAACTGGGAGCAAAGATGGCAGATTCTCCATAAACTGTATTCCGTAAAGATAGTTTCTTTGCATTATACCCCAGATTTATCTCCAAAATAATTTTGGAATTTCCTCTTAACCAATACATTAACTCACTTATGTTCTTCCCGAAACTGCGTGCTTCCACAGAAGAACAGATTCCATTCCTGTGGTGTTTAACAAGCCTTGGCCTTCTACTTGTACAGAACAATATCAATCAGGAAATCTTGGAGACTGTCGCCATAGCAGAGAGCATCAGAAGGCATGCCATCTCCACCTGGGTATCTGGATGCATTCTACTCTTTTATCAGCTCTCAAACCTCCCTCAACCAAAGGCTTTTCTTCAGGATGTACCCCTCCTGGACATCAGCATAGTGGCCATGTGGAGTTCATGGATTCATAGATTCTAGGACTGGAAGGGCCTCGAGAGGTCATTGAGTCCAGTCCACTACCCTCATGGCAGGACCAAATACTGTCTGGACTATTCCTGATAGACATTTATCGAACCTACTCTTAAATATCTCCAGAGATGGAGATTCCACAACCTCCCTAGGCAATTTATTCCAGTGTTTAACCACCCTGACAGGAACTTTTTCCTAATGTCCAACCTAACCGTCCCTTGCTGCAGCTTAAGCCCATTCCTTCTTGTTCTATCCTTAGAGGCTAAGAAGAACAAGTTTTCTCCCTTTCGCCTCCTCCTGATACACCTTTAAATACCGAAACTGTATCATGTCCCCTCTCAGTCTCTCTTTTCCAAACCCAATTCTTTCAGCTTTCCTTCACAGTCAGTCTCTAACCTTTACTTCATCTTGTTGCTCTCTGGACTCGCTCAATTCTACATTCTTGAAATGCAGCCGAGCTGACAATTACAGTTGAGGCCATACCGCGCAGAGTAGACGGCAAAATGATGTCTGTGTTCTCACAAACACAGTGTTTAAGCATCCCAGATCATGTTTGTTTTGTAACGCATCCCCTGTTACAGATTTAGCTTGTGGTCCATACCCTAGATCCCTTCTGCCGTACTCCCCTAACAGCCTTCCATTCTGTGGTGTGAAACTGATGTTTCTCCTAAGTGGGACACTTGCAGTTGCTTTATTAAATCATGTTTAACTCGACTTTCCCAGTTGTCTCCGAGATCATTTTGAGATTAATGACCCCTATCCTCAAGCAGTTGCAATCCTGCCCATTTCTATCATTCATTCAAACTAAAAGCAACTTCTATCCAATATCTAAGTCGTGGTCGAAGATTAGCCGAACAGAGCCG
>NC_133770.1:239586917-239679489 GCF_003597395.2 Chelonoidis abingdonii
GTGGTTAAGCCAACGTGGTCTTTTGCCACATTTTCTATCTTTCCTACCCATCGGAATAGCTTGCTTTTGGGCCCTTAATAGTGTCCCTTTGAAAAACTGCCAACTCTCCTCAGTGGTTTTTCTCCTCAGTCTTGATTCCCATGGGACCTTACCTATCAGCTCTCTGAGCTTACCAAAATCTATCTTCCTGAAATCCATTGTCTCTATTTTGCTGTCCTCCCTTCTGCTCTTCCTAAGAATTGTGAACTCTTTGATTTCATGATCACTTTCATCCAAGCTGCCTTCCACTTTCAAATTCTCAATGCATTCCTTCCTATTTGTTAAAATCAAATCTAGAACAGCTTCCCCCAGTAGCTTTTTCAACCTTCTGAAATAAAAAGTTATCTGCAATGCTTATTGGATAGCCTGTGCCCCGCTGTGTTATTTTCCCAGCATATATCTGGATATGTTCTATTCACACGTCTGCGAGGCATTATGCCCTGAGACATGACTCTGCTGCTGATGCTGCCTTCAGGTCAGTGGTTCTCTGCTCAAGCCTACCATCCATATCCTTGCAGCCTCCTGCTTAGGTACTGTTTGTCAATCACCCGTAGTGCAATACAATAGGGACCATCACTCAAAGAAGAAAAGGAGGTTCCTTACCTGTAACTGGAGGTTCTTTGAAATGCGTGGTCCCTATCTGTATTCCACTAACTGCCCTCCTTCCCCACTGCCTCGGATCTTCTCTGATTCCCAATGGACAAGGAACTGGAGAGGCAGTCGATCTGCCCAACCCTTTATCACCTTGCTCAGAGGCACAAGGTGAGCCAGGGCACATGCACACACCAATGGACACTACTTTCCATTTCTCTAGCTCCAGGCTTATGGTGTGCATGCATAATCCCACTGTGGAATACAGATAAGGACCATGCAGGTTAGTCATCTCCCAGGAGGTTACTAACCTCTTCTTACTTTAAACATCTTTGGCTCTGAAACAGGTTGTGATGAGAAGCAGAGGTGAAATAAATGCTTCTATTCTTGGTGGTTCTCTTAAGCATGTGATTTTATCACAATATACTGTGGAAATATTTCAGAAGCTAAGAACAATGGTATTGTTATGTATAGTCACCAAAAATACTGGTGTTTTTAAGGTTGACTTTTAAATGATATTTTTAGTTAGAGATAAGGTATATGAGGTAATATCTTCATCTATTAGACTAACTTTTGTTGGTGAAAGAAACAAACATCAAGCTTACACAGAGCTCTTGTGGCTTTTATTTAAGACTTGAGTTAGCTGGCTAAGTATTATGAAATCAAAAAGTAATGCAAAACAATCAACTTATTTGTTTCAGTTCTTCTTTCCATGTTGTTTGAAAGTGTGTTACAAAATGCTAAAAAAGGTCGTGAGGACTTCAGTTATACCTGTGACACGGTAGTGTCTCTTTTGACATAGTGTCAGAGGGGTAGCCGTGTTAGTCTGGATCTGTAAAAAGCAACAAAGAGTCCTGTGGCACCTGATGACGTGGGTATTTACCCATGAAGGCTTATGCTCCAACATGTCTGTTAGTCTGTAAGGTGCCACAGGACTCTTTGTTGTCCTTGACAGAGTGTCATCTCCTAGGCCAGGACAAAGATGCCCCTCCTATGACTTCTCCTTTTCTACATTGTTACCAACCAGTTACATATTACATTCCAGATGTTGTTACCATCTTATACCCTATAATACGAACAAAACATTTTCATCCGTACCTTTATGAGGGGTCTGTGTGTTCTTGTACTGTCTTTTCCAGTCAGGAATGTGCTTAGTTGGTTAGGTGATACTTAGATGTTACACTTCTGACAAGGCCTATTTTGGTTCACCTCCTTTGGTTCATACTGTTAGCCATGCGTAGCACTCTAGCAAGGCCTACACCAGATACCAAACTTACGTTGTTGGGTATAAAAGGTGGAAACCAGGAGCCTGAAATAGGCAGTGGAGACAAGTTTCATACAGTGTGTGTGTTTCACAGCAAAGGAGGGATTGGAAAACTGTTGTTAAAGGAAGACAGGATCATCATGAGAGAGACATGAAGGACATAAACACCACTTGAGGGTACATCTATATTAGTCAGAGGATACATATTTATACCTTGATCCTGTTTGAATAGTTTTGGGGGGCTTGTTAATATAAGTGGGACTTAACATATTATGTAATCAGGCTAATAACTCAGATATAGATAATTAAGATTGGAAGGGACCTCAAGAGATCATCTAGTCCAACCCCCTGCTCAAAGCAGGACCAATCCCCAAATGGCCCCCTCAAGGATTGAACTCACAACCCTGGGTTTAGCAGGCCAGTGCTCAAACCACTGAGCTATCCCTCCCCCCAAGAAGCCTGAATACTGAATGTTGTTAAGGAACACAGTCACCCATAGATCTCCCTTATAAACAGAAATACTAAAAGTGCCAACTGGCAGAGGGCATAAGAGGTGTACAGGAGTTAACAGGGATCTGCATAATAGTGAGCTGAACGATGTCAGTGAAGTCTCTACTAACAGCCAGTAACACATTGGTCATCTTAATCATTGCAAGATGTCTGTATGGATGATATTTAAATAGTTATCTGTCTATATTGAAAATTCTGTTCTTCAGGTGTGTGAGTTAGGACGGGTCACCAGAGGGTGATTTAAACAAGTTCTGTTTAGTCAGGGGGTAGTAGATGCTTATCTCTCTGGTTAGTCAAAATGTATTTTGTGGCTTACAGTTTAAGACTTTTTACATTACTGAGCCTGATGCTAATGAAGAGACCGTGAATTCATATAAGAGAAGATCTTCAGGAAAAAACAAAAACAGCAGAGGGCATCGTGTTTGATTAAAGACAATGGATTTTTGGGGTATAACTTGTGGGTTCTGAGGTACACTTGGAATCCTTCACTGAGGAGAGGAACTGTCAGTGTGTTCTGTCTTGCAAAAGGAGGATCACAGCCACCCTGGCTGGAAAACACTGCTAAGACTTTAGGTGAGCTAAACTTCTTCATTAGACAAGACAGCATGTTGTTAATTGAGTCCAGGCCCTAGAAGGCATGTTATGATTTTATTTTATGTGTAGCCATTTATTTCCACTATTTCCACTTGCTATTATTTTAATATCCAGTCTTTGTTAAATAAACGTTTGCTTGATTTCATTGTAAATGTAAGTGTTATGGGTTAAATGGAGCGGTGATCGGAAGCGAAACTGGTAAGCTGGTGTGTATTGTTCCTTTGGAAGCAACTCATTGCTCCAGGAAGATATTTGGAGAGCTCGAGCGTTGGAGTGTGCTTATCACTGACCTGTAGAGAGAGAGGAGGGCCTGCTTAAGCCTGGAAGGGAGTGCTTGTGTTACTCCTGGCCAGCAGAATTGGGAGCTGACCTCTGACAGGTACAACAAGGCTTCCTCATTCTAAGGGCAGCTGGTAGTGAGGAGCCTTGCTAGGTCCTCTGAAAAGCATCACACATACCCATTACATACAAGTTATTGTTATGCAGTATCACTAAGCTTAGTGGTTCCCCATGGAATGTCTTGATGAAAGGTATTTCTTTGTTTAGTGTATCTGTGTCAAGTTGTGTGTGTTATATTAGCACTGCTTGTTTAACAGCTAAATATAATCAGACTTATCGCAGTGGTGATTGATTTTCTTGAGAGATTTGTTCACTTTCCCTTTTCCAGACACTAATGGGGAAACCTTTCCAGCTTTCGAAGAAGTTAATTTATCTTCACAGCCACCACCATCTGCAAGGGAGAGGAGACGAATAAAGAAGAAAGCAATGGAATTTACTGTATGTATGAAATATTTCTCCTCCCACCTCTGCACCTCTCTTTTGCATTTGATGGAGAAATCTCTGGGGTTTCTGAGAAGAGAGACTAATACAAGTAGTGGTATGGAAAAACTGTTGTATAGAGAGATTGAGAAGACTGGGGTAGTTTGCTTTACAAAGCTGACTAATAAGAGGGGACATGATAAAAGTATATAAAATAATGATTGGTACAGTATTGAGAAGATAGATTGGGAGCTTCTGTTCTCTCTTTTATAACACAAGAACAAAGGAACAATCAATGAAATCAAAAAGTGACAACTGAAATCTGATGAAAGGAAATCCTTTTTTTTTAAACATGATATGTAGTTAAACTGGAACTCATTACTACAGGATGTCATTAAGACCAAAAACTTAGCAAGATTCAAAAAGGAATTAGACATTTATATCTACAGTTACAGTAGCTAATGCGTGGAAGAGATATTAAACCTCTTTTTCAGGGCAAATTCCTAACTGTTAGGAATTGGAAGGAGATTTCCTATTGTGAGTTTCTTGTATCTTCCTCTGAAACATTGGTACTGGCAACAGTCAGAGAGAATACAATAGACTAGATGACAATTACTGTGTTTCCTATTTCAATAGACGACATATTATATGGTTGTAGATTATGTGTATATACATAGTATAAATGAGTTGTTGTATACCTAGTGGCCCTTCGGCAGGAGTATCATATTTACTGAAATCATCCCATGTTTTCTAAATCTGCAGGATGATGTCCCTTTTAGCAAGTCACCGCCGCCACAGCCTGACAGCTTCTCTTTGCACTCAAGCTCCAGTCTCAATGTTGATCAGCTGAAAGCCAGGAATGAGGAACGATTGCGAAGACTGAATGAGTTGCAGAAGAAATCTGTTAACCTAGGTATGACTGTGTTGGATGTTAAAGATAAAGGAACAGCTATTAACACACAAACTACTTGTAGACTAAACAAGAGGAAATTGGCTAAAACAGTCAAATTAGATTATTTTGACATAATTTAATACTCTCCATCACTGGCTTGCTGGAAAATCAGTTGATGATAAAGGTTTGAATTGAAGTTTGTGGAAGTTTTGAGAGGTCAGGGATATAATAAGGAAAATGAAAGGATATGAGATACCAACTCAAGACTTGTGTTGTGACTAGGATAATGGTGTACAACCTAATATCTAATGCATCTACGAAAAGAACTAAAACCCTTCAATAAAACCCATAATGCAGCTGGCCAATTGAGCCATGAATATGGAAGCTATATTCTTTTTTACCTCCTGTGGAGATCAATGCATGCTATGAAGCATTATGTTTCATTACTCCACTTTTGGCACATGTAACTACAGATTATGTTGGTGATAAAATTCTCAAATAGCAGTACTGAACTCTGAGCTGCTGTCACAAAGAATTCCACAGGCTGACTTTATGGAAAAGCGTTTCCTTTTTGTTCTGAAAGTGTCTGGTTTTAATTACATGTACTGAGTATGTCCCAAAGTCAGTACTTTGGGACATACTCAGTTGCGCTGAAAATACTTTTTTGGCATAAGTCTCAAATCCCATCTTCGAGTATAAACTAATCAACATCCTGTCTAAGCAGCTTTAAAACCAGTATTTTTTTTATTTGACAGCCATTATTGAGAAGGCATCACAAAATGCTTTACAAACTGTATGTATTTGATTTTGTAGCAAATGGCACTTTTACAACCAGAGTTGTTCCTGTCATCACTGGCTCACTGTAATTTTCATCCAGTAGAGCAACAGTAGTGAAAAACCCATGTATGATTTTTTTTTGTGCTTTTACTCTGCCTTCTATTCATTTCTTTCTTATTTGCAGCTAAACTCTCTTTCCAAACCCTCCTTATGCCATACAATTCCAATATATTTTCACCATATTCAGTCCTCTCCTGTCTATCTACCCAACTTCTTCTGTTGTTCAATCACCCCCCCATGGTTTCACTTAGTATTGTGTGAACAAAGTTGCTATTAATTATATATAACTTGGTTGGTCTTCCTTTTTTTGAGCCAGTCTCCACTTTTTCTTCCTTTGCTACTTTGACTGCCATATCTCTGAATGAGGGTCTTCCTTTTTATTATCCATTTATGTTAACTAGTAGTATTTTACTAGATTAAAAAGTTGGATTTTACAATGGCATTTAGTGTAATCTAAGCACAGCCTGTCCGTCTTTTAGTGATTGTCCACATGGATTCCATTTTTGGTGCCCATGAGATTTATGCATGTGAGATTGGATTCTTTTGGCCAACATTGTCTTTATGACCTCCTCCCCACTCCAGGCCATAAAGGATGGAGATGGTTCAGCCATCCCTTGGCTCCTTCTTTCCCCTTATGGCAGCAAGATGGAACCCTTGCGGTGTCCACCTGCTTTTCTAGCAATAAACGCTGTCCTGTTACTGAATTGTTAGTTATGAGTAAACTGGTGTGTGTTGATGATGTAGATCAGGGATTCTCAAACTGTAATATGCATACCCCGAGGGTACGTGAGACATCTCTGGGGACTATGGGGGAGAAATTGTGTAATGGTGGTTTTTACTAATTAATTATTTTATTGATTGCATTTTCATAAAAAGCTACTCCGATGAAGCTTTAAAACTCTGGGAATTAGTTATATAAAATACAGTAGTTAGTTTACTTCAAGATGTACCAGTGAGAACAGATACCTAGAGACTCTCACATACAGAGCCCTTACCTCCAATCACTGTGTTCAGTTGCCCAGCAACTGTTCAGTCTAACTGAGCTCAAAATTAGGGGGAGATTTTTTGGTTGTTTATGTCACACTACAACTATATCTGTATGTAACAGTGAAATACGGATGGATGGCTAATGACAGGTAGTGTTAAGAATAACACATAAATTATCAGCAATGAGAAGGGCAGGGGTATATGGGCAGCTGGTAGATCTGGAAGGGGAGACACAATAAGAAAAGTTTGTAAACCTGTGGTATAAATAATTAGTTTTGTTTTGCCCATTGGCATTAAAAGAAAGCATATTAACTGATAAAAAGGCTAGGACAGGGGTTGGCAATCTTTCAGAAGTGGTGTGCTAAGTCTTCATTTATTCACTCTAAGGTTTTGCGTGCCAGTAATACATTTTAATGTTTTTAGAAGATCTTTCTCTATAAGTCTATATTATATAACTAAACTATTGTTGTACGTAAAGTAAATAAGGTTTTAAAAATGTTTAAGAAGCTTTGTTTAAAATTAAATTAAAATGCAGAGTCCCCTGGATTGGTGGTCAGGACCTGGACAGTGTGAGTGCCACTGAAAATCAGCTCACATGCCGCCTTTGGCATATGTGCCATAGGTTGCCTACCCCTGTGCTAGGAACCCCTACCAATGCCATCCTCTAATCAAGTAGAGGGGATATTAGCATGCTCATACACCTGAAGGGATTGCCTCACCTCTAATCCTCCCTGTTGGTGCACAATAGGGACTTCTCTCCCACTCCCCCTGCTTTCCCTCCATGGAGATCCCAATGGGAATCTGGGAAGGACTCTAGGGACTGCTCTCTCAGTAGGAAAAGACATGGATGTCATAAAAGACGGGCCTCCTGGAATCTTCCTCTGTGTCCAGTAGTCCATTACGCGTATGTCTATCAGCCTGAGCCTATTGGGGGCCCTGGGATGCAAGCTCATTCACATAACCCTATGGCTACTGCCCCCCACTTCCAGAGCTAGGTCCCCTTTTCACAAGAGCCCAGTATAGACTTTGCTAGCCAGTCAAGTATTGCAGTCTCAGATATTAGAGATGTAGGATTGGAGAATGACACAGATCAAACAGCTGAGGGAGAACTACTAATCCTGGCTGCAGTTTCCTCATCTTTTCTCAATTAAGCAGTAAACCCTTTGATGTCTGCTCCAGTTTACAGTTTTAAGGCACTCCAAGACCTCATTAAATGTATGGCTGAGGCTCTCAACATACTATGGAAGATGGTTCAAGAGAAATCACAATTTGCTGGACATTCTGCACCATTTCTTGCCTGGTAGACCCTTATTTATACACATGATGAGCATGTTAGTGTTACAACCTGCAAAAGATCTATGGTAGATGACATCCAGGTATGCAGACTGAAGGTACCAAGTCTCTTCTAAAGGATTTGAGTATTTCTGCTCTCACCCAGTGCTAGGATCTCTGGTTGTAGATGCTGTCCAGAAGAAGGCCAAACAACAAGGATCTCTCAAGCCAACAACTAGTGAGAAGGACCCTGAAAAGTTGGTCTTATTTGGATGTAAAATCTACTTATCACCCAGCCTTCAAATGAGAGTAGCTAATAATGAAGTACTTCTCACAAAGTACAGTTACTTCCACTGGGACAAGCTGTCTCAATTTACAAGCAGGTTTCCTATGGAATATAAGGAAGAGTTAGAATCTATAATGAACAAAAGGTAGCTGGTGGCTTGCATTTCCCTACATGCAGTTCTAGATGCATCCGATACAGTGGCACACGTGGCCACATCTGTGGTGATGAGAAGATAGTCCTGACTACGAGCATTTGGGATACCCAGAGTGGTTTCAACCACTTGAAGCTCAGCCAAAGATATCAGTAAGAGCAGGCCTCAGACTTCTGGGACACGTGGCCTCATGCACCTGCTTAATGTGGTTTGCCAGAGTTCACCTACCCTCCATTCCAGGGTGGTTGAAATCAGCGTATCTACTCACAAGGCACCAAATGAACATGGTGGTAATAGTCCCTTAAAGCAGCCTCTCCTTGTTAAACTGGTGGAAAGACCCTTGTCATGTGTGCAATAGAATACCCTTTTCTGTGTCTCGACCTACCAAAACTGACAGATGCCTCCAAACAGGTTGGGAGAGCTCATTGACATAATCTTTAAACTCAGAGTGTTTTTTTCTTTCAGGAATCTCACCTATTCATAAATGCCTAGAGTGGAGAGCCATCCATCTGGAGGTATAAAACATTTCTGCTTTTACTTCATGGTCCACAGTCCAGGTGCAAACAGACACCGCAGTTATGCATTTTATCAGTAGACGGAGAGGAGCCAGGTTATCTCTGCTCTGTCAGGAAGCTGTTTGACTTTGGAGATGAATATACCAATTTCAGATCGTACCACTGACCCTGCATCTGCCAGTCATTCAGAACTCGCTAGCCATTTACTTCAGTAGACAGTTCAGATAGCCATGAGGAGTTGATCAAGGATGCAGTGTTGCAGAACATTTTTCTCAAGTGGGGTTATCCATCAGTAGAGCTACTTGCCACAGACCAGAACAAGAAATGTCAAGTGTTCTGCTCCAGAGGGTCTCCTGTCCTGGCTCCCTGCCAGATGTCTTTCTCATCCCCTGGATACCAGGACTGATACATGCCTTTCCCCTGATTCCCATGCTACTGAGGAAACTGAAAGATCTGCAGCATTGGCCAGACAGTATGGAATTCAGGTCTGGTGAACCTCTCAACATAAGCCCCACACACTGTGCCTGCTCTGTCTGACATAGTCTTGCAGACCAATGATCAGATCCTGCACCTGGACCCCAATCTGTGACATCTGGCAGCCTGGATGCCAGCTGGGTGACATCCAACAAATTTTGTTCCAAACTTCTACTCTGAATCAGGAAAGCCTTAAACTAGACTTAAAAAAGCTAAGGAGAAGTTTTTTGTTTAGGCAGCTCAGCATCAGCTATCTCCTTTGACATCACCCATTTCAGCATGTACTTGCCCTTAAGCAATCTGGAGTTTCTGTCAGCTCAGTAAGGGTACATCTAGCAGCAATATATGCCTATTACCCTCCTATACAGGGTCATTCTGTATTTTTCAACCCTATAGTGACAGGTTTCCCTAGGGTACATAATAGGTTTTTCCCTCTGTTTAGGAGCCCCTTTCCTCTGGGGACCTCAATATAATATTAATAAGGTTGATTGGCCCCCTCCTTGTTTTGAGCCATTTGTATCCTGTTCCCTATATCACTTTCCATGAAGATTGCTGTTTTAGTAGCTATTACATGAGCTCAGAGGGTAGAGGATGTCTGCACAGTCACGATGGGTACCCCTTATACAGTGTCTCATAAGGATAGGGTTACTCTCATGTCTCATCCCAAGTTCCTGACTGGAGTTGTTTGAGTTCCAAATTTAACCAATTTATTCATCATCTGGTTTTCTTCCTCAAGTCTCACTCAACCCTGGGGAAAGGAAAACTTCATAGACTTGAGGTAATACGGTGCATTGTCAAACTATCTTAACAAGATTAAATTGTTGAGGAACACACCTGGACTGTTTATTGCCTTTGCTGAAAGGATTAAGGTTGAGGTATTTTTCCTCAGAGAGATTATGAAAATGGATCTTCAACTGTGTAAGAGCAGGATATGAGTTACCGGTATTTATGTTAGAACCACCTGCCCACTTTAGAGCTCATACCACTAGAGCTAAGACAGCTTCTGCCACCTGTTTTGAAGAATGTCTCTATTTCTGAAACCTATAGGGCAGCTGCGTGGAGCTTGGTCCACACCTTTTCAAGATACAACTTTTTGGTAGAGGCTTCCAGCTTGGATGCCCACTTTGGTAGAGATGTCCTGCAGTCATTGTTTAAGTAGGACTCCTACTACCCACTTCCAAGCAAACAGGTAACCACAGTTACAGTAAGGTAAGTTTATCATTCCTTTTGCAGTTAGCACATCAGTTCTTCCCTTGTTGGGGAGATATAGTTGATCACTTCATTTCTCTGGAGATGCAGCCAAGTCTAGGGTGGGTAGTAACAATGTGTTCTTCAAAGTAAAACTTTTTGATACCATGTAACAGTTAGAAATAACAGATACAAGAAGAAAATTTGCTAAAGAAGGGCTATCAATTGATATTTGTTATTAATTAACAAAAGTGAGTAACTGTATAAGCTTTACTGCTGGAGTGTGTTTTCTGGGAATTTAATACAGAGTAATCAGATATTGAAATCCTTTTTCCAAACTTCTGTATTTTTTTCAACTCTATGTCCTTAACTGCTTTCTCTTTCAAAATTTGTTCCAAGACCTTGCATATAATTAAGGTCAAACTAACAGGCCTGTAGTTTCCCAGATCTCTTTTCCCTTTCTTAAAAATAGGAACTATATTAGCAGTTCTCTAGTCAGAGTACCACCCTTCAGTTTACAGATTTATTAAGAATTCTTGCTATTGGACTTGCAATTTCATGTGCCAGTTCCTTTAATATTCTTGAATTGAGATTATCTGGGCCCCCCAGTTTAGCCCCAAGAAGCTGTTTGAGTATGACTTCCACCTTCCACCTCTATATCCTTGTTGCCATTAGCCACCCTGCCACTACCCCTAAACTCTTCATTAACTTCATTAAAAACTAAGGCAAAGTGTTTAGCTGTTGAGCTGTGCCTAGATAATCTTTAATTCCCCCCGCCATCATCCGTGCTTAGTGGTCCCACTTCTTTCCTTGTTTTCTTCTTATTTATATGGCTATAGAACCTTTTACTATTGGTTTTAATTTCCTTTGCAAGGTGCAGCTCTGCTTGGTGTTTGGTAGTTCACGTTATCCCTACACTTTCTGACCTCCAAGAAGTAACTTTCCATGCTGATTCCTCCCATCTTCCATTAATTATAGGCTTTCCGCTTTCTCTTAATCACCTGTTTGATATGCTTGCTCTTCCAGCGTGTGCTTTAACCTTTCCCTACAATTTTTTTCTTCTTGCTTGGAATTCAGGCTTCAGATAGCTTCTGCAACTTTGACTGAAAGTAATTCCAACCGTCCTTCACATTTGGATACTTCAAATCTTCAGTCCGGTCTACTTCCCTGAATAATTCTCTTAATTTTTTTAAGTTAGCTCTTTTGAAATCAAGGATTCTTATTGCAGATCTATTTTTGTTTATCTTTCCATTTAGTTTAAGTTGAATTAGCTCATGATCACTCAAACCAAGATAGCCCTCTACAACCAGTTCTTTTATGAGGCCCTCCATGACAGACATGCAGCCTTAGTCTTAACTAGTTATGCCAAACAATCTGTTCCATCTTGTATTTAGGTGTGACACTCTGAGTAAGTTTCCAAGACCTGTGTAAGCTTGAAAGCTTCTCTCTCACCAACAGAAGTTGGTCCAGTAAAAGCTATTTCCTTACCCACCTTCTTTCCCTCTCCCTTTTGTCATTCATTACTCACTTTACAAGTAAAGCTATTGACTAGTTATTTCTATAGCACCTGAAGAGTGGTAAGAACTTCCTAGAACTTAGATGTAATATCCTCACAAGTGAATTGGGAGGAACAAGGAGTAATGGAAGAATTGAAGTGGGAATAGAGGAGAGAAGACAATTTGAATAAGGAGTTAGTAATCAGTTGAAAGTCCCTTCCTATAACTGCCTCTTCTTCTTTAATGGTTCCTATTGTATTCCACTGAGGGTTATACGTGTGTGCCATGCGTCTGGAGCTGGAACTTTTGCAAGTAATAGCATGTGTTGGTCCATGCATGCATCCTTGATCCACCTTATGGTTACATCCAGGGTGATAAAGGATGAGGTTGACTGACCGTGCCGTTGGTTCCTTCTCATCACAGCATCGTCCAAGTCAGGGAGACTTCTGAGGAAAGGTCTCCCTGCCCTTGTATTATGTTGTCTCCTCGGAGGGTGCGTTTCCCCACGCTAGACTTGCCTGCTTTGAGCTGTGTTCCCACCCACTCCCCCGGGGCTCCTGTTATTCCAACATTCCAACAGCATTGCATTTGAACTGACCTCTGATTTCTCAGGGTCGGAGGACTCGGACGGCATTCAGGATCCGCCCTTCCTGTACTGCTGGTGTGACTACTCCAAGGCCCTGTCAGCTCAATGGCAATATCTTCTCTTTACACAACACTGGGGTTATTGGTACCCTGCTCGTGGTCATTGGGCCCTCATGAGCATCCGTCAGAACTGCTGGGATGGCTGTACTGGGGATTGTGGCCGCAGTATCCACCACTGGAACCTTCCCACTCTGCTCGTGAGGAGTCTACTGTCTCCCCACTTCAGCCATCATTGAGCAGGCGTTCCAAACTGCTGTTAGAAGATGTGCTGCTTTAGTCTGATCTGACAGTACCACCAGAAGCTGAGTGCTTCCCTTTGTCTTCCCTGGATACCACAGTGTCCTTGGCTCCCTTCTTGCCCCTGGATGACTACCAACAATTCCAGTATCTGCTTCATAGGGTGGCTAGTGCCCTCAACGTCTCACTGGGAGAAGTGCAAGATAAGCAACATCAACTAGTTGATATCTTGCATACCTCGGTACTGGCCCAAGTGACCCTACCAATCAACGAGACCATCCTTCAACTGGCCCGAACTGTCCGTCACACTCCAGCCACTTGCACATCCATCTCCAAAGGGGCAGAGAAGAGGTACTACATGCCTCCAAAGGTGCGTGAGTTTCTTTTTCGCCCACCACCCAACTCCCTCATCATTCAGGCAGGGACAGAATGGGCCCGTCAGCAGCACCCGCATACACCCCAGCAGATAAAGAGGGCTGCAGTGTTTCCTCTGCCAGTCTCCAGTTTCATATTTCATATTTCAAATTACTTGGCTCTGTTCGTGAAATATGACTTCCTTACCTACAGCAAGCTAATGGATTTCACAGAGAAACTGCCCCAACAGAATCAAGTCTGATTCCAAACTACTCTAGAGGAAGGGAAGCTGGTTGTGAGGACAATGCTGCAGGCAACAGTGGATGCAGCAGACACTTCTTCGCGCACGATGGCTACGAGGATTGACTACTGAAGAGAGTCCTGGATACATTCGTCTGGTTTCCTGAGGGAGTTCCAGATCACCACTGAGGGCCTTCCTTTTGATGAGTCTCATCTCTTCAATCAAGAAGGCTGTTGACTCCCTTCACTCCCTCAGAGAGTCTAGAGCCACTCTCCAATTGCTGAGGATTGACACACTGATGCCCAAGTGCAAGTTCTACTGCCCACCACCAAGTCAGCGATTCGGAACTCCCCGGTTCTTCCAACAGCAGTCCTGTGAGCCTCCTTGTGAATGGTAGAGGATCCAGTGACCCCGTCCCTCGGGTTCATCGTCGTCACAACCTTCTGCATCTTATGACCAGTCTTCACAGATTGTTGTTTCTGAGTACACTTTGAGAGCCGCTGACCATCATGCTTTATACCATGCACCTGAACCACTCCCTTTGGAGGGTGCCTAGTGCTCTTCTTACCACCTTGGAGTGCGACAACGACAGACAGGTGGGTCCTGGATGTTGTTCGACACGGCTATATGATCGAGTTCAAAACACTACCTCACCCACGTCTCCGCCCTGACCCCACTTCGGGGATCATTCTCAAGACCATATTCTTGCCCTAGAAGTGGACTCATTGGTGCAAAGGGGTTTGTTCCCTCAACCCCTGTTCCCTCAACCTGTCAGGGAGCGGGTTCTATTACACCCACTTCCTAGTCCCCAAGGAGAAGGGTGGTTGGCGACAGATCCTCGACCTCTGCTGTCTCAACTGCTTTATATGAAAGCCAAAGTTTTTTGTATGGTCACCCTGGCAGCCGTCATTCCTTCCTTAGAAAGAGGCATGTGGTTTACAGGTCTCGATATGCAGGATGCTTACTTTCATGTGGATAGCCATCCTACCCACAGCTACTTCCTGAGATTCATGGCAGGTCATCGTCACTTCCAGTACAGACTCACCACTGCTCCGTGAGTCTTCCCTAAAGTCGTCTTGGTAGTGGCAGCCCACCTCTGATGTCAAGGTGTTCTTATATTCTCTTATCTCGATGACTGGCTGCTGGTGGCCCAATCAAGAAAGGAAGCTCAAGCCTCGACCTCTATGCTGTTCATGCTCCTCTCCTCACTGGGGGTCAGCATAAATGTCGAAAAATTTACTTTGGATCCCACTGAATCCCTAGAATTCATTGGGGACATGCATCAACATGATCTCAGCTCATGCCTACCTCCAGAGGACAGGTTCCAGACCCTGCAGGAGCTAATTTACAGGGTGCTATCCTTTTCTTCTGTCCCAGTCAGAACCTGCCTTTCCCTTCTTGACCATATGGCGGCTTGCATTTACATGGCTGCCTTCGCTTTTGCAGCGTACAACTGTGGCTCCAGAGGGTCGGCTTTCCCATGCAACACTCTATAGACTTTCTACTCACTGTTCCCCATGAGATTCTTTCCTCTCTTCTCTCCACTGGTGGATGGATCTGAGTTAGGTTTGTATTGGGATACCATTCCTTCTGTCTTCCCCTTCCACAACAATTATCACAGATGCATCATCTGCTACGGATGCCTTGTTCGGAGTGGCTTACATGAATGAGCATATGCCTCAGGAGACATGGACTATTCGAGAGTCCCGGATGCACATCAGCATCCTAGAACTTCATGGTTTTCCAGAGAGAGAGAGAGAGTGATTCTCCCATCCATTCCCGTCACATCCTCAACATGTCAGACAACACCACCATCTGCTACATCAGCAAGCAAGGGGGCTTGGGACTGGTGCATTTCCCACAAGATCCTGTTGTCGGCAGCATACCTTCCCAGCACTCAAAACATGACTGCAGACACTCTCAGCAGGAAATTTGTGATCGACCATGAGTGGGAGCTTCATGGTGCTGTGGTCACCAGCATTTTCAACTGCTGGGTGACTCCTACCAGGGACCTCTTCACCTCTCAAACCAAGAGCAAATGCACCCAGTACTGCTTCAGGGGAGGGCTTGGTGCCCTTTTACCTAGTCCTCCCCTGGTTTGATCAGTTCAGTTATGCCTTTCCCCCTCTGTTGCTTTTGCTGTGAGTCCTGCACGAGGTCAGGTGGGAGAGTGAGACGTTCTTTTCCAATAGCGCCATTCTGGCCTCCCCAGTTCTGGTTTCCCCTTCTCTGAATGTCAGCGCATGCCCCACTTTCACTGCCACCTCTCCCAAATGATGGAACTATGGAACAGAGAACAGCCACACCGAACAAGGCATCTGTAGCAGTCTTGCACCAAGGCGTAATGGGAAGAGAAGGTATGTACTGAGCTCCATGTGACTGCCTTACATATGTCTGTAAGAGCACATTGTGAAGCACAGCTGTAGTTATTGTTTGTGTTCTGATGGACCAGGCTCATATCCCACAGGACAGAGACAGCCCTGATAATTGGTAGCAGAGCATAATGCACCCTGACACCAACTTCAAAAGCCTCTGAATTGAAATCACTTGCCCCATACTGTGTTCAGCTATAGCGACAGTTTGGGGGACTTCCTGAAGGGTTTCATCCACTGCAGGTAGAAGGCCAGGGCCCTGCGGATGTCAGGGGAGTAAAGGTGTCTTTCCTCCACCGAGGTGTGAGGCTTTGGAAAGAAAGAGGCTAAGTGTATAGGCTGATTGAGATGAAAACTAGAGATAACCTTAGGAAGACACTTGGGATGCAAGCGTAGCGAAACTTTGTCTTTATGAAATGCAGTAAATGGGTGAGGTGTCCGTCATCATGGCCCCCAGTTTGCTAACCCATCTCACAAATGTGATACCAACCAGGAAGGCGACCTTCATGGAGAGGAGAGAAAGAGAGCACAGGGCCACAGGTTCAAAGGGTGACTTCATCAGCGTCTTCAGGACAAGGCTGAGGTCTGCTTGGGGAGCAATGGACCGAATAGGAGGGAAGCTTCAAAGGAGGCCCTTCCAAAACCTGGAAGTCAATGGGTGAATAAAGAAAAAATGCCCCTCCAGCAGAGGGTGAAAGGCACTGAGAGCAGCCGTGTGGACCTTGACAGAGTTGAGCGCAAGGCTAGACATCTTTAGGGAGAGGAGGTAGTCTAGAAGAGAAATGTCCACATCCTCAGGGACAAGACCCTTCTGCGGGACCCAAGAGATGAAATGCTTCCATTTAGTCTCATAGGATCGCCTTGTGGACTCCTTTCTGCTACTCGAGAGGATGTTCTGCACTGCTAACAGACATTCCCACTCTAATGAAGATGTCCATCCAAAACCCAAGCCTGGAGGTGAAGAGTCTGGGCATCAGGGATGCTGAATCCTTCCACTTTATTGTGTGAGCAGCTCTGGGAGAGGTGGCACTGAAAGTGGGGAGCATGCTGACGTGCAGAGAAGAAGGGGAAAGCAAAACTGGTGAGGCCAGAGTGGGGCTATCAGAAATGACCGTTGCTCTCTCCCACTTGACCTCATGCAGGACTCATAGCAGAAGTGACAGAAGGGGAAAGGCATAATTGAACTGATCCAACCAGGGGAAGATTAGGGTATCACCCTGGAAAAGGGCACCAAGCCCTCCCCTAAAGCAGTACTGGGTGCATTTGCTGTTGGTTTGGGAGGTGAAAAGGTCCCTGATAGGAGACCCCCAGCCGACAACAGGATTTTGTGGACAATGCACCAGTCCCAATGGTGAATTGCTTCTGTGCAGAGTGCAGGAGACCTCATGCCCCTTTGCTTGTTGATGTAGCAGATGGTGGCGATTTTAACATTTGAATTATTTTTAGCCAATGTCCTTTGGAATGCTGGATTTTCCATAAATTAACTTAGCAGTTATAATAAACTGTTAAGACTGACCATATAGAAAGCGTCTCTGTAGCTTGTTTCAGAACATTCTGGATTTTCAGTTTGGGATATTTCAGTTTATTAAAATACTGCTTCCTCACATTAATACCACCTGTTGTAATTCCTTATACTTACATGAAGTATGTTTTATTTTTCATGTACCAATAGCAATGAGCTCCTTGTACCAGATTGTAAGAGCAAATCTTTGTGGGAGAGAGGAGCATGTGATTTAATCTAATAAAATGTTGTGAGACCAGTTTAAAATATATAAAACATTGGGGTAGCCAGTTAGGGAGGTGATGTATAGACATATCTTCTGCCTGCAGGGAAGTTAAACCCACTCTGCATCAGGCCTGAAGTATTTTAGTCACCCTCATGCTGAAAAGAGATATATGTATATAGGCAAAAGAAGATAGTGTTTGGCAACGTTTTTTTTTTTTACAACCTTGGAATGCTCCTTTTTTGTATCAGACTCATTGACTGACTTTTCAATGGGGTGTTTGACCCCAGTCCACAAAAGCAGGCTCACTATCAGAAAGCAAGAACAGTCCTCCACGTCAACCATCAGGTATGGAGGAGGGCTTGTGTATTTGCAACCCAGTTCTGTCCAGTGACAGTGAGCATTTTATGAGGCAGCAACTGCTCAAAAAATCCATGGGACTTTGGAGAGCATCATGATCAAAAACAAGACTTTCAGTATCTTCATATCTACTGAACCTTTAATTTAATACAGATATGGCCTGTTCCTATATAGGCTTGCTGCATTTGAGGCATGTCATTGATAAGTATTTGGGTGATAACAGCTCTCTCATCCTTTATATCATTAAATATGTAGAAGGAATAAAAATTAAATGTAACAGGAAGGTTGCATTGTGTTGATGAGATTATTTGAGAGGAAACTATAAGCCTCTTTCTCCTCCTCCACAGGTGATGATATTTCCCTGGGAGATGCTGATGACATTTTGAAGCAGTTTCCATATAAAGGTGGCAGAAGGCCCACCTCTGTTGACACAGTAGCAACAGACCCTTGGCTGCGACCTGGAACATCAGAGACCGTGAAAAGATTTATGGCCGGGCAGTCAGACCAGGCTAAACTTTCTTCTGAAAATACATTACCCTTTGGTTGGCAGGGACTGTCAACTGCACATGGTTAAATAAATCTATATTGAAACCAGCTGTGCCTTTAATCATAGAGGAATGTTAATCACTACTGCACTTTTAACACATTCATTTTATGTTCTCTTGTAAGAATAGTCTTATGTAAATATTGTGAGCTGTATGTATAGGGTGTTTTTTTTTTAATGTTAAAGAAGCAGAAGCTGTAATGTAAATGATTTCTTTAAAAGGGAAAACAGACTATGTACAGGATGTTTATTATACCAAGATAGGGAAGTGGAAGTTTTTTGCACTCTTTCTATAAGTTACACTGGTCAGTATGGTACTGATATTTCCAGTCTTAGATTTGAAGCTTGTGTGAATGTAGTATTAGATAAAAGAGAAGTTTTAACATGAAAACCTAGAATCTAGAATGATTCTGCCAACATCATAGCATAAATGACAAAGCTTGTATTCCTTTTACTCAAGTACTTCACGTGATTTTTACCTCAATGCAGCAGTAGCTATTTAAAAACAGTGATAAGAGGTTGTTGTTATAGCCTGTATTTGTCCACTGTTCAAGAGTTACTGCATCACTATTATGGCATCTACATGGACAAAAGATTTATGTAAACAATTGGCCATTGCTGTTCCACTTACTAACATTTTGCTTTCTTTTCCCAATCTATTGTGTGCTAAAATTCTAATTATACATTTCTGCTTCTTACTGTTTGTGTTGATAATGCAGATATTGTTGAGTGAGAATTGTTAATATTTAATTTATAGTCATGATTTAAAACAATTGATGAAAATAAATTATATTTTATTACCAACATTTAAAGCTTTCTCCACCTTTTTTGGAAATGAGGGTGAGAATCTTAAAGAAAGGCTTATCTTCTATAGGTACACTAGCTTCTGCCTATGGCATACAGGGGGTCCAAGGACTAGAAAAAAGGTTACTAACCTTTTTGTAACTGTTCTTCAAGATGTGTTGCTCATGTCCATTCCACATTAAGTGTGCATGCATTCAATACACATTCACCGCAGATTTTTCCCTGAGCAGTATCCGTCGGGCTGGCTCTTGCACCCTCTGGTGACATGCACTCATGCACCGAGGCAGGGCGGGTGCAAGGATGTTTCGTGCCCTAGGCAAAACTTCCACCTTGTGCCCACCCCAAGCCCTGAGGTTCCCCGCCCCCCGTGGCAGCTCCCCCCTCCACCCCAAGGCACCCCCGACGGCAAGCTCCCCCCCCCGTAACTCGCGCTCCTGAGTGCCCCCCTCAACTGGGCAGTAGCACCCCCCCCCCCGGCCCCAGGGAGTGGTGCGGCAGCTCCCACCCTAGCTTACCTCTACTTCCCGCCTGCCCTCCGCCAGCACGCCATTGACCCACTTTCCTGCCTCCCAGCTTTGCGACACCACTCAACTGTTTGGCCCGCAAGCCTGGTGAGGGAGAAGAAGCACGAGTGTGGCGGCAGCTCAGGGGACGGAGGCGGACAGAGGTGAGCTGGGGCAGGAAGCAGTTCCCCTGGCACTTTTGCTCTCTCAACCTTACGTTGCTACAGGCAGCCCTCCCCGCACCCACCTGCCCCATGTCCTCTGCCTAACTGCTGGACTACAAACGGGGCGGGCCGAAGATCTCAGCCGCCGCAGTTGCCAACCGGAATGACCGAAATGGCTACCCCCCAAATGCTAGCGTCCTAGGTGACTGCCTAGGTTGCCTAATGGGTTGCACTGGCCCTGACCGAGGGTCCCAGTTCAGTTCCATACCCTCTCAGTTCCTTCTTTCTGGCTAACCAAACAGAGGGGCAGAAGGGTGGGTCATGGATTGGACATGAGCAGCACATCATCAGTTACAGAAGCTTTTCTTCTTTGAGTGCTTGTCCATTCCACATTAGTGACTCCCAAACATTCACACAACTCACTTCACAGTACCTTAGGAGGTGTTGTCAGATGCTACGGTGTGGTGCTCTGCTCTCTCCTTGTTGTTGGTACATTCGGCTGCGGGCGTGTGTCCTCTGTGTGCTGCCCCAGCTCTGCGCAGATAGCTGAACACAGCCAGACCCGAAGAGAACCCCCAAAGACCACAGAGTCTAGTAAGGTACGAAAGCACGTCGGCCAGGTTATTGCCATATTGACACATAATAGTTCCCTCACAGATTGTACTCTACAGGGCAATATACGAAGTATGTGCTCACGTCAATGACTCAGCTCAGTCAGTGGTGAGACTTTCCACTGCCCCCTTGGCCGACAAAGACATCGCCCCAGGGATACATTCTTATACACAGGTACAAACAATTACACATCACTCCTGATGTATTGGGGTGCACCCCTCTACCTGTAGCAACAGTACAACCCTCTATGTAGCAAGGTTCCGCCTCTCACCTCGTACAACTTGGGTTAGATCAAAAACAACCTAGCACATTTTACCCTTTTTGGCCTGCATTAGGATGAAGTCAGTCTATTCCTTGTTATCTGTGTGGAATGTGCAAGTATGTGAATGTTCTGATCTCTAGTGTTCAGTACCTTTTAGGTACGTATCTTCTTGCAGCATCAGCCCTTTCCTTGCCAGCTTCTGTGAGCAGGGCCTGCCTCTGGCTCACAGCTTCACTTTGCTTTATGTTAACAAAGTCTTGACCATTACTTTAGTTCAGGCCTTAGGCCTCATACCAGGCCTCTGATACCAAGGTTTATGTCTTAGGGCCTCCTCTTACTACAGGAGGTGGGCTCAGTTCATGGACAAGCAGATTGTAACACTGCTCTACCAAACCCCTCATCATCTCTAGCCTGCTGAGCGATGGTGTAGTGGGATGAAAAAGTGTGCACTGACAACCAGGTTGCTGTTCTGCAAATATTCTGGATTGGGATTTGGGCCAGAAATGCTGCTGAGGAAATTTGAGCTCTTGTCAAGTGAGCGGTCAAGAGGGCAGGAGGTGGGGCTCATAGCACATGTGAATATAGGAAGTGATCCAGGATGAAATCCTTTGGGCTGAAACTGGCACACCTTTCATTCTGTCTGCTATTACCACAAAGAGCTGTATGGACTTGCAGAACAGTTTGGCCCTTCTGTATAGACGGGCACGCCTAACATACATGTGGAGACGCTGCTCCTCCATATTCTTGTGTTGTTTCAGAAAGAATATTAGCAGGAAGATAGTCTGATTTACTATGAAACTGTAAAACCACCTTCAGGAGAATCATGGCGTGAGCGTGAAGTTGAACCTTGTCCTTCAAGAACACAGTGTACTGGATTTCTGACGTAAGGGACCTGATATCTGAGATCCTCCTGGCTGAGGTAATCGCTACCAGGAAAGCAACCTTCCAGGAGAAGTACAACAAGGGGCATAATGCCAGTGGCTCAAAGGGAAGGCCTGTAAGTCTTGAAAGGACCAGGTTTAGTTTTCACAGGAGAATTGGTTCACAAATCTGTGGGTATATTCTCTCTAAGCCCCTGAGGAAATGAACGGACATTGTGTGAGGAAAAAAACTACCTACCATCCACTGGAGGGTGGAAGGCTGAGATGTCCACTAGGTGTACCTTAATAGACAAATTGGCTACGCCCTGATGTTTCAGTTGAAGCAGATACTCCAGCACAGACCGGAGAGATGACCTAGCAGGTGAGAGGCCTCGTCGGGATGACCACACAGAGAAACACTTCCACTTTGCAAGGTTAGTCACTCTAGCAGATGGTTTCCTACTACCTAGTAATACCTGGAGGGTTTGCTCTGAATAGGCCAGCTCTGCCGAGTTTAACCATGAAACTTCCATGGGGTCAGGTGGAGGGCCTTGAGGTTTGGGTGAAGCAGTTGGCCATGATCTTGTGAGATCAGGTCTGGGAGAGGTGGGGAGGGAGTGGCATTGGGGTCATTACTGACAGGTCCCCATAATGTGTTGAACTAGTGCTGGCATGGCCATGTTGGGGCTATAAGAATAACCTTTGCTCTGTCCCGGTTAACTCTGAGTAAGATTTTTGTGTGAGAGGAATGGAGGGAAATGCACAGAACAGGTGCTTTGTCCAAGGGAGCAGGATGGCATGTATGAGTGAGCCTGAGCTATGCCTGCATTGAGAGCAAAACTACTGATGCTTTCTGCTTTGCTTGGTTTCAAACAGGTCTACAAGGGTAATCCCCCACCACTGGAAGATCGCCTTGGCTTTATCGGAGTGAAGGGACCACTCGTGGTGAGAGGAGAAAGATCTGCCGAGGTGATCTGCCAGATTGTTATGGGCTCCCAGAAAGTGAGAAGTTGCAAGGTGGATCAAGTGCTTCACGCAGGATTCCCACAAGTAAATGGCCTCTTGACATGTGCCCCTCTCTGCCTTCTGATGTAAAACATGGCTGCCATGTTGTCCATAAGGACTCTCATAACCTTGCCTGCAATCTGGGGTAAAAACACCTGGCATGCTGGGTAGACCGCTCTGAGCTCTCTGACATTTATATGTAAGGAGAGTTCCTCCTGGGACCACAGACCTTCAGTCCTGAGGTGCTCGAGGTGAACCCCACAATCTGTTTGGATGCAGCCAAGTTTAGTCATATTGAGGGCTTAGGAATGAAGAAGGGAATGCCAAAGCCTACCAACTGGGAGTCCCTCTACCAATCTAGAGAGGTGAGGACCTGGGTGGGAGCTGTAAGCCCAGAGTCTAAATGATGACCTATGGATGAGTATGCCAATGCCAGTCATCCTTGAAGGGCTCTGAGGCATAGTCTCATGTGCCGTGCCACTTATGTGCACGTGGCCATATGACCCAATCGTCTGAGGCAGAAACAGGCTGTCATGATGGGGTGAGCTTTGACCTGTGATATCAGGGATGACATTGTCTGGAAGTTGGCCCCTGGGAGGAAGACTCTGGCCCGGGTGGAATTGAGCACTGCACCCATAAACTATCCTCTGAATTGGGATGAGCGTTGACTTCTGCTCGTTTATCACAGGCTCAGTACTTGGAGGATAGCTTGAACCAGGTGGATGCTGGCTCTCACCTGGGCCTCGGACCAACCCTTGATCAGCCAGTCAGTTAAGGTAAGGGTAGACTTGCACCTTCTGAGGAAGGCTGGTATTACCACCATGCATTTCATGAAAACTGAGGGGCTGCTGACAGGCCAAAGGGGAGGATGGTGAACTGGTAGTGGGTCTGGTTCACAATGAACCTGAGAAACCTTCTGTGGCCCCAAAATATGGAGGTGTCAAAATAGGCATATTTTAAGTCAAGGGAGGTGTACCAGTCCCCTGGATCCAGGGAGGGAATAATGGAGGCCAGGGAGTCCATGTGGAACTTCAGTTCCTTGAGATAATGGTTGGGTCTGAGATCCTCTTTAGCCCTCAGGATTAGGAAGTAACGGGAGTAAAATCTTTTCCCTCTCAAGCTCTGAGGTACCTCCTCCATGGCTCCTGCCTGGAGGAGGGCTTGTACCTCCTACGCTAAAAGTTGCTTGTGAGAAGGGTCCCCTGATAGGAATGGGGAGTGAGAGGGAAGGGTGGAAATAAACTGTAGAGTGTAACCTTCTTCCTAGTCAGCACCCAACCATCTGAAGTGATGAGGGACCACGCTGGAGAGACTGTCTGAAAACAAAACAGGAACAGCACCCAGTAAAGGACTATAATGCCCTTGGCCACCAGTAGCCACAGGAACATAGGGTGTCTGGGTGCACAACTCCAACTTAGATGAGTCAACCTGCGGGAACCATGGAGGAACGGTAGCTGTCAATTCCACTGGCCCGTGCCGGGGATCAGGGAAATGGTGCCGGAGCAGAGAAGTCTTAGCCAACATCAGCAAGGTCAGTTTCCTTCTGAATGGTACCAGAGGACCCAGTATCAAATAGGAACTTGTGGCAACATGCTCCCTTCTGCTCGTCTTCACCGCCACCACCGGCTCTTGTTCTGCCTGTAAGTCCCTATACACAATGAACACCTCCAGGATGGATGGCACTGTGATCCTGCTGGTGCCACAATGTCCCTCCGATGGCTGATCCTGCACCAGACTTAATGGTGCCTGCAAGTAGGACTAAGTTGACTGTGCAATTTATGGAGGGGGATGGGGAGTGGCCCAAAGCAGAGCACCCCCTGCTGGGCTCCCCATGTTTTTCCCTCAGATTGGGGAATGTCCCCTCATGAACTGCTGCTTTGTGTGCCAAGAGTCCCATGCCACAGGAGGAGCACTCGGTATTAACACTGAGGTACTTGGTGCCACGTCCAACCAGCTTGTCTCCAACACTGGTCTAGGTGCAGCTTCCATCAGGATTGACCTTAACCTAGCGTCCTTGTCCTCTTCCTTCGTATGAGGCTTGAACTGGTGGAAGATTTGACACTTCAGTAGCTGGACACTCTTGACACTTCAGTAGCTGGAGTGTGGGTCACTCACCGGCATGGGCTTGCTGCAGGCAGCATGGGGTCTGAAGCCCAGAGATCGAGGCATGCCCAGCTCCAGGAGCGGAGGATGCTCCATTAGACAGATGCAAGAGTCCAGTTAACTATTTACACTGACTACCAAGAAGACAAACTGAAGATACCGCAAGAACCACTGAGAATTGCCTTGCAGTCCTGTTCCAGTGACCGTTGTGGGTGTTAAGAAGGAACTGAGAGGGGGTGGACCTGACCTGACCCCATATTACTGGTGCATGAGCACATGGCACCAGAGGTGCTAGAGCCAGCCTGACGGATGCCACAGAGGGTAAAATCTGCAGTGACTGGGCATGCAGCCTGCACACACGTAATAGGGAATGGACATGAGCAAGCACTTGAAGAACTGACACATACTAAGCACCAGCGGAGGGAATGGTAGAGAAGAGGTATGGTCAGGTGGGGTGGCATGGATTGAGATAGGATGTCTCAGATGGTGTCAGTTTTGCCTTTGAAGAAATCAGCAAGGGCATGAGTAAGAAAAGAATGTGTAGCAGTGGAGGGGAAAAGAGTTGAGGGAGAGCCTGCATCTTAGAGAAAGTCTTATTCCTATGTATGTATTCCCTCTCAAAGGGCAGTCAAAGCTGGGAGTGGAGGTTCAGCTAAACAGTGGGAAATAGCAAGTTCCTCAAAGCTTACATGGCAAAAGGGAGTGGAGTCCAAGCCTAGGGCTTGGCTCTGTACCTGTCTGCAGCAGATAAATGGCCACAGCTGCTCCTCGCAAGCAGTAAGTGAGCAATCAGGAGTACAACTAATTAAAAATGTAAACATTTTTTAGAGACATCCATTTGGAAATCACAGTAGCCTAACTTCTGTGGCAGTGATTACGATTCTTAATGAACTTTTTCATGTGTAGACTTGTTCTAAAAATGGGTTTCTTCTTTCAGCAGGGTCAGGTCTGTGGTACAGTAAGAAGGTTTAACTCCTGATTCTGCAAAACATGTTTTCTCTCTCATGGCATCTTCACAAGGGGTCACCAGCCCTCCTGTGTGCTGAAGCACACGGAAAGCACTTCAGTTTCACAATAGATTCAGAGGTTTTCCTTGTGGGTGTTGGCCTTGTTGGCTATCCTTGCTTTACCCCAGGTAGTGGCTGCTCAATACCCTCAAGATAGGGAAACTCTCCAAAATGAAGGAAGAATACAGAATGTGCTTCCTCTGTCCTCCTATCTTCTGTCTTGCTGTGAGGGGAAACTTTACATCTGCTCCACAATGATCTCTCTTCCCCAAGCAGCTAGTCCCTAACAGCTGCTCCTTGAGTACTAGCACCAGGTTCAGTTTCAGCTGTGTACAGAGTAGCTCCTCTTGCTGTGCACCCCCATGCTCCCTGTCAGAGCATGGGGACAGGGCTTAGCTGCCATTTCTAAGGCCGCTACACCCTTGACACCAATTCCAAGCCAAACTGTTGTTGTTGTTTATTCTTGGTGTTCTAGAGGTGCCTAAAGTTCCCAATCAGTTTTAGGTAATTTACAAAGTTTCTGCCCTGAAGAGCTTCCAGTCTAAGGCTGTGTCTACACTATGAGCTAGAGTGTGACTCCCCAGCTCCCACACACCTATTAGCTGAATGAGAGCTAGCGTGAGTATAAAGGGTAGTGCAGCCATGCAGGCATGGACAACGGCCGCAAGGCTGTGTACGTACCCATTGGTTTCAGGGAGGTTTGTACTCAGCATGGCTAAGCTCTGCCCCTGCTGGCACTGCAGCTACACTACTATTTATACTTGCACTAGCTCTCGTCAAGCTACAACGAGTATATGGGTGAGAGCCGGGAATCACACCCCTATGTCCTAGCACAAAAGTAGGTCTATGCTTGGGAGCAACACCATGTTTCATTTTGAGCTGTTCTACCCAGCAACCTTGCAGCATGGAGACTGCTAAAGTTTCTGTTCTGAGCTTCCTGTGATAGTCATCCAACAATTCCTGGTGCCTCTTTGTTCCAGCCTGTCTGCCTACTCACTTCCTTCTCAGCCCAACTCTACCGGAAGCTGCTTCGTTGATGTTTTAACACTTCAGTTCTGCACAGCTCTGCAAAACACCATTAGAAGATGTCCAGCACCTGGTGTGCTGCTAGCCAGTTGGAGGTGCAGTGCCAAGGCTCTTGCTAAGCTGTGGCATAAGTACAGCAAGCAGCATGATGTTGGGAGAAGCGCTGGAAATGCGTAGGTGGGGATAAACTGAACTGGGGTGTGCAGTGCAGGGAGCACCTCAAACACTTAAAGCTACAGGATGGCAACAACAGTTTCAGGAACTGCCCTGCTATCTGGCCTTATTAAGAGGAGTTTGAGCAGTTGCTTATGACTGCCCTGAGCCCAGAGGCCTGCATGACACACAGTGAAACCCCGCTATAATGTGACCTTAGGGGTCCAAAAAATCCCATCAAGCTAAATGTGGGGTTGCAGTGTAGCGGGATTTCAAATCAGTCAGGTGGTCCCCAAAGCGGTGCATTGAGGTGCATTGCCTAGTGCCTCCGGTGCCTAGTGCCCAGCAGGGGAGAGGAGCTGTGGCTCCCTGCCTGCCGGGGACAGAGAACTCTGGGGCTGCTACTGCCAGTGCTCCCTGTCCCGGCAGGTGCGAGTCTGCAGCTTCTCTCCCCTGCCATGGTATTGGGGATCATTAGTACAGTATTATATTGTACCTTAAAGGGGAGCCAACCTGCAATTGCGTTATATGCAATTTCACGTTATGGCGGGGTTTGACTGTACTTGATGATGAGACCAGAGGGAGAGGGATTGCACCAGAAGAGAAGGTGGATTCTGAGGAACAGACCAATACTGGTAGTTCAGGAACAGCTCCTGTGGCTAGATGGGTTCGTGTGCATCCTGGGTCAGTTTTTCTAGGTCTCAGTCAGGGATGGGCCCAGAAAACAACCTGGAATGAAAGAGAGGGAAGCAGCAGCAAGAACTACATCGACAGCTAGGCTAAGTGGCGTCTGCCATCTTCATTATTACCATAGGGGAAATTCTAGCAGAGGAGGGGAGGGATTTCTGCCTTATGACTTTGTTATGGAGATTACAAGCAGTGTGATGGGTTTTGCTTCAGTTGAGGGTGGAAGTCACAACATTTTCCTGGTGCCACTGCCACAATGTGACCCTGAATGAAAGCCAGTCCGGGGTGAAAAATGTAAACACAAAACTGATTGTTCCTACTTTGGCATTTTTTAAAAAGATGCAGGGTTACAGACTGGACTAGCACACATACTGCTGTGTTTGTAACTGGCATAGCAGAGGAATGGTAGGTGGATCTTTACTAGCATTAAAATATTATCTCAGACACCATGATTTAAGACCCAGTGGCTGCATTAAGTAGAAAAGTCCCTTGTAGACTGTCAGTAGAACCCTGTCCAGATTGGGGCACAGGGGAGGGGAGGAAGTCAGTTGTGCTTGTTTGCAACTTTCTGCATTCTAGTTCAGCATCCTGTTACTCAAGTATCAGAGGAGTAGTCGTGTTAGTCTGGATCTGTAAAAGCTCCAATACATTTGTTAGTCTATAAGGTGCTACAGGACTCTTTGCTGCTCATCCTATTAGTGTTTGCCTGAATTTTCCCCCACTCCTGGCAGGTGCTGCTTGAGAATTTTTCATGCAGAAGAAACTCAAGACAGATAGTTCCTATGTAGGGCAGACTTCCAACTACCCCAGTAGTAGCTTGCTAGTCCTCTTGATTCCTTAAGACTGTTTAGTTCCCACTTGATGACAAGCTTCTTTGTATAGAGGGGATTCCAACGGTAGCTTGGAAAATTTAGTCCTTAGTCTGTGATTTCCAGACTAGTAATATCCCAAAGCCTTCTCCAGCATGAACTAGTGTTGAAACCAGCACTGATAACAGGCCCCTGATCTGACTGGGACATGTTTTTTTTGAGGAGGGGTGTAGTGCAAAATTTTTAAAATGAATTACCCTATGGTAAGAATTCCAGATTTATCTTTGGTCAGGATACATTGCAAGAAGGAGCTTGTGAATAATCAGTGTATACACATAGCAGAAAAGCATACCAGCTTGATAACAGTATCAAACTGCGACTCTGCCTGATTAGACTGTAAAAGGGGGAGGGGAGTTATTGGTGTCTAGGACCCATAGTCATAGCCCAGAAACCTACTGTGTTAGGTGCTGTACAAGTCTTTCCATTTTTATCCCATCACCCAATGAAAAATTGTGTGGGTTTATTTTCTTGGCCAGGCACTTCCATAATTACATAGGATCCTCAGCCAGCATGGGAAAAGGAAGAGGGTCACAGCTGACCTGGAGTGACCAAAAGTGAAGGAAGATGATGACAGTGGTTTTCCTCAAACTGATGAGAGGACTAGGCCTCAGGCCCATATCATCTATAGGCTTCAGTACCATCATGCAGGCAGCTACTAGAAAGCTCAGGAGCTAGGTGGGCTGGGAACAGTCAACAAACTAGGAGAGAGAGATGTATCCTGTGCACTACACCCCACAACAACCCGAGGTGGAAAGAGACCAGGAGGGATTCTGTTCCACAGCCTGTGAGACTGGCGTGTGGCCTTCAGTTACTTACATTAGTTTGCACACTTGTAAGTAGTTATTGAGGGCCAGACACCGGCTATGTTAATTAGTTGATTTGACTGTACAGTAGCTTTGTGGGTGAGTGTTTGGCACTTGTCTGACTGACTCTTCATTCTTTCCCAAAAGTGTCTCATTCTTGTAGTAATATAAAACCAATAGCAGTGGTAACCAAATAAATGAACATGCATCACAGGGTGAGGGGAATGAGGTGATGTGTACTGCTGTGTACAAGTATGTGGGCACACAAGGCATCCCTCCTTTCTCATGCTGACTTGGACCCCACCCTTAGTGATGAGATGCACTTTGATAATTTGTAGGCCTGCTACAGAAAATCCAAGGGCCCTAAGCTCATACCATGTGAAAATTCTTGCCTTTATTCTTAGATGTGTAGAATCCCACAACAGTCCAGATAGGACTGACTACAAAACCATTTTCATCATCCTGCAACTGCTATGTGTGCAATTAAACCTTTTTGTCAGAGGCTCTGTGGTCAAGGCACAGTTTCATGAGCCATGGCAGCAGAACGTAAGGAAGGAGAGGAGGCATGCTCTCATCCCCTAACAGTAGGCCCAGGCCCATTGATTATGGGGTGGGGGAAGGTAACCACAAGCTTTCAGCACCCTGCCATCATGCACTTTTCCAGTACATCCCAGGTTGGTGTTTATGACCCTGCCTCTATGGCTGACCAAGCTCTGCACAGCACTGTTGTAGTAATCCTTTGGGTTGATATGCACTTGATCCTTATGGTTAGCACTCCATTCTCTGCAAGCCAGCTATTTACACCTACAACCCGGGGGTAAAGCACAGTATTAATTGCCTCAAATCTCCATAATCCCCACAGTTTACCTAGGTACCTGTAAGAGGCTGGGCTGGGGCATTTTTAGATGGCAACAGCACCTGCTTCTGGAACAGCATTACCTCCCTCATTTCACTGCTCCATGAAAGTCTATTTCCTCCGGGGGGACTTCTGGCCTCAGTGCTGGTCATCCCATCATGGTATGCTAGTTGTCCTGCACCAGAAGTGTTGATCTACATGGGGAGAATCTGCACAAGCTGCAGCAATTGAGGGGACTCTGAGGCCTGACCCTGAACTGTCATCCACAATCTTGTAGACCATCAATCCCACTGCATAAGCAGCGACAGCTTCTCCAAGGGTGCTGGATCCATGACTTGGCCCCAGCTAGAATGAACAGGTGAGAAACATGTAGAACAGGCAGTTCCTCAGAAGTGTTGGTGGCTAAAACCACTTCCATAATAAACCAAGTCCTAGAGCAGCTTCAGTTAATGAGATAATCTTGGATATACCCCAAAAACCTAGAGCCTACTCTGTGTAACTGTTTCACCAGTGTGGCTGCATGTACAATTAGGTATGGGTCATGTAGTGCTGCACCATAGATGCTGGAAGAAGAGCTTAGCTAGTACATACTGTAATATGGATGTGATGGTGCACCCCATAAGGCTTTATAGAAATATTCCAGTTATCAGATATGTTACATAAAACATGCTTATGAATGTATCTATGTAAAGGTTATGCTCTACTGACTCTATTCCTCCCATTTGTGTTTACATGTATCATTTTTGTGTTTGAAGTTATGAATATTGGCTGTGTACCTGCTTGATTTCTAAGTAGCCTTAATAAAGCATTTAGTCAGCTTCTTGAGAAAGGACTGTGCAAATTAAGTGCCCACTCAAAGAACAATGAATCTTGGAAGGCTCCAATCCACATAAGAAGTCTATCTAAGGATGTTCAGAGTAGGATGTAAACAATGGCTGCTGCCTGTAAAAACCTAGTCATGCATGGAGACGTGACTTGTCCACGTGACTCCAAAACTCCATCTTGGAGCAGGACTTTGCATAGAAGAGAGGAGGGGGTCTCCAGCCACAAGATAAAGTCTATTTAACCCCCTGGAAAACCCCTCTATTTTGTCTTCAGCTGGCTCAAGAGACAGCCCCTCCACCTCCAAGGATACCTGAAAAAAACTGGAACAAAGGACAGTAACTACAGGGAGTGTGAGTGACTGCTGGACACAGACTAGAAGGAGACTAGTCTGTAAAAGAAAGCTTACTGGAACACCACAGAGGATGAGATTTTGTCTGTATTCAGTTTTCTTACTGTATTAGACTCAGACTTGCATGTTTTATTTTATTTTACTTGGGAATCCACTTTGTTCTCTCTGTTACTACTTGGAACCACTTAAATCCTACTTTCTGTATTTAATAAAATCACTTTTTACTTATTAATTAACCCAGAGTATGTATTAATACCTGAGGGGACAAACAGCTGTGCATAGCTCTCTATCAGTGTTATAGAGGGCAAACAATTTATGAGTTTACCCTGTATTAAGCTTTGTACACAGTAAAACTGATTTAGTTAGTGTTTGGACCCCACTGGGAGTTGAGCATCTGAGTGTTAAAGACAGGAACACTTAAGTCTGCAGCTTTAGGGCATGTGGTTCAGACCCTGGGTCTGTGTTGGAGGAGACTGGTCTATCTGGCTCAGCAAGACAAGGTGCTGGAGTCCTGAGCTGGCAGGGAAAGCAGGGGCAGTAGTAGTCTTGGCACATCAGTTGGCAGCCCCAAGGGGGTTTCTGTGATCCAACCTGTCACAATGGACATATCCTCAGAGGCAAGAAAGACAGACAACCATAATGTGTATTTCTCTTCATCCAACTACCAAACACATGCTCTTGTTCATTTTGAGTGCCTCCTTCCACTCTAATCCATCCCCACAGGGAAAAAATACAGCCTTATGCCAGACGGAAACAAGCCATTAAAACCCTCAAAAGTCTGAAGCTATGCTCCTGGCTGCATCCCTGCTCTCACTCAAGAGTGATCGTATTATTTCTTAGAAGTTCAGTATATTTAGCTTCATTTGTTAAAAACAGAATGAAGAGCATGAAAGGTCAAGGAAACAGTGAAACAAGTAGGTGCAGATTACACTGGTTTGATTGCACTGATGAAAGAATTCAAAAACTTTATTGACCTATAACCTGATTAGAATATGCCAGATGAGAACCAATATTGTACAGAAAGTTGTACAGAATTTTTACATAGAAAACTTTACATATCTGTACCATATACATTTTGTCCATCTGAAAAAATTTTCTACATCCACTGTAATACAGAATGCTTGACAATCTTGTCTTTAACCATCAGGGCACAATTCACAGTATGAATACATTTCCAATAAATTTAATCATCCCCAAACCATGCCAGATTTGTTACTTTAATATATTCAACATTAAATTCTGTACATAGAGTGAAATCTACATCAAACAAACAAAAAGAAGTGACAGGAGACACAACCTAGACTGTTTGCAGTGATTCAAGTTCCAGTCCTTGAAGGATCATCATATTTCAATGGCTCTTTATATTTAAAAGCCCTAAAACAAGTATATTACAGGTAGTTATGTCAGTCATGAGATTTTCTACCTCTGTTCTTGACAAAATTCAGCAACACTAACTTTTGGGCTACAACAAAACAAAAATCATAACTCAAAAAAATAAACCCAAACTTCTAGTGCATTTGGTAAACCATAAAATGTTATGGGTTTTTAGCAAATCAATAAGAAAATACAGAAACAAAACAATGCAGGAAGAACTGTATAGGGTTTAATAATTTATATTACAGACCTGCATCTCTGTACATTTTTCACAGAAGGATGATTAGCAATATCTCAGACCGCCTGAGTGTGCAAAAAATTTTAAGAGTAAGAGTATCAGACATAGTTGCTAAATACCTTTTACCATGAACAATAATTTTCCATTCTTTTTTCCACTATAAAACTTTTTATCCTTCAAAATCCAGCTCTCCTGAGTTGTACTTCTGGCAGAAGTTCAAACCTTTACATATATAGTTCTTTGGGTACGTTTTAATTTCACACCCGCCATAAACATCTGTTGCTATACTGCTGTCTAGGACAGTAAAGGATATCGTAGCCCATGCTGACAACAGGACCGTACTAAAAACTGGCTCTATGCTCAACATGAGCCAGGAAAGAGAACCAATAGAGATAATCCATCAGAAAACTGAAAGGAACTGGAGTGTTGCAAGCCTGAATTACAGCTGTAAGTATCTGTACCATTAACCCTTAGATACACGTTGCCATACAAAGAAACCGTTTTTATGGCTATCCAGACAGAAAGCCTCAGCTACCAGGTCCTTTTAAATAGCCAAGGGATGTAAATTGCGTAACAAAGCAATATTCCGTCAGCGCTTGCTACTGCTTGTTTGTTCCAGGCTCCTGTTCTAGTGGTTGGGATATGTGAAAAACTACACCAATCCGCAGGAAAAACCTTCGCAGAACAGCTCGAAGTTCAGGAATTAGGTCAAACTGCATAATTTCACACAAGAGAGGGTAGTAGAATGAAGCATGAGCTTTGAACTGAGGGGGAAAAAAATAAAGTTTTTCTATTATACATGAACCTTCACAAGCCTGTTCTTTAGAGTGTAGGATTTCAAATACTATGCATCGAGGTGAGACACAAACATGAATGGAGTTCAGCTACAAACAATTTTATAATCAGGCTGCTGGATGAAGGCGCATTGTATGTGATGTATTTTGAGGTATCCTGCAGTGCCTATATCCTGTATCTACATACTTTGTTAAACTATTGCTCATTCTCAGAAAAAAGGGGTTTTTCCTTTTCCACATAATATTTGTGCACCTTGTCAGCTTACATCTGCAGCATGGCATCAAAATTTTACTAAACCCAGGAAAGTTTAATGGGGGCCATGGAGGTCTCAGATGAAAGTACAATAATTACTTGCTGTACAATTGCTGAAACATTCTAATTTGTCCAGAAGATTCATTCCAAAATTCATTATTTTACATAGCATAGGAGTATACAGGGACTGGGTTTTATGGGAAGAATTAGGAAAAGAACATATTTATTAACCACTAATCCTTCCCTCATAGTAGCTGTTTGTGGGAAGCAACTTTTAAAGACAGCCCTCAAGGCAGACGTATCATGTCTACATGTTATTTTAATCACAGTATGCTTGTCCTGCCTGCCATCCACATCCTCCTCTCTAGTGTGTGTCATCATCCCTCATGTACTGTCTCAAATCAGACAGCAAGTTCCTTAGGGCAGGACATTTTCTCAATTGTCCGCAAAGCAGCAGGAACATTTTAAAGGTCTATAACTACAAAGCCAATATATCGTCTTAGTACTTTTTTGGCTTCATGTTTTCAAAGTTTTTTGAGCATACCAGTGTTCAGATAATAAAACTTGGAACCAGTTCTTATTTGCAGTACTGCTTATTTTATTTTAAAATATTTTTATGCAAATACTTACCCTTTCATCACTTATCTTGAGGACCTTAGTCAAGAATAAGAGTAGTAGATTAGTCCAGGCTTCCCGGTGACTTTCTGATGTAAGAGTAAGGAAGTAACTTAGAGCTTCACTGCAGACACTATAGAGAACATAAAATTACAGAAGGTAACAAAGTGTTTGAAAATACAATTGTAACCATAATCAATACTGAACAGGCCCCTGGCCAGAATAGCACCATTTTGGGAAAGGGAGTGTAAGCCTCATTAGCCAAAATAAATGAAAAGTGCCCTAAAAAATGTAAGTAGGGGAGAGAATCTCAAACCTCATCCCCGTTGTAGTTTTGCACAACTGGTACTTTTACCAGTCCTAGGACTGTAATATCAGGAATGTTGCCAATCAGGATTGAACTAGCCTGGCAAAGTGAGCTGCCTGCCCCAGCCAGTGCTATCATATTTTCTTCCGATATATTACACAAAACGGTAATAGCAGGCTCTAGAAAATGTTAAAAGCAGAAAGATACTTAATGTACTTCTGTATTTCATATGATTTCTGGATGTGATAACAGATTTATCAGTCTTTCAGAGTCACTGTATAATCTGTAAATCTGAGCGCTATCACCACTGTATTTAAGTCTTACATTGTTCAGTCACTTGAAAGGGTTTTGTAGACTAAAAATTTTCTTCTAACAAATATGAGAGTTCAGAAAATTAATAACTAATGCCCCCAAGAGGCACTGTGTCAGTAGGTTCCTGAGGCTCAGTGGCACCTGGGCCATTTCCTACAAGTGAGAGTATGTAGTGAATTCTCAAAGAAAAATGGTGTCTATTCTCAGATTCATGTGAAAAGTTGACCTCCTGTCCCCCTTAAACAACAGCAGCAAAAACTTTAGAAGCAAAGGACATTCCCTGCCCCATCCCCACATGGAACACACACCAGGGTTAAGGCTGACACCATCTATGTTCTGCCACTTTTGCAAGGTTTTATGGACAGGGCAAGGAGAGAGCGGAGAAGATCAGAAGAATTGCTCTCTTCTACCCCACATCAGGCATTTCAGCTGTAACTTTCATTGTACTATTTCCTTTTCAACATTATATAAACATTAACTGTACATATAGCAAGTTAGATAGAGCACATTAAAATATGTATTTAAACACGAACCACATTACTGTTACAGCTATTGCAATGATCTTACTTCAGTAGTCTTTGCTGGACTTCATCCCATGCACCAGTGCGGCTTTCATCCACATACATGCGGAAAAGAATGCGCAACCCACAGGCCAGGCTACTGGTCTCCTGTTTCAAAAGATTGGGCTTTGATTTGCCTTTAAAACCTGGAGAAATGTAAGGAATACACTTAAATTTGTTACTTTCATCTTGAGGTTTCCCTTTGTACTTTTATCTTTTCAAGATCTTGTTTGCCAGTAAGTGGCCACTACAAATTACCCATTTATTTAGATCTTGCAGCATAGGGTAGTGTTGTTGTTTGGGGTCTCTTGTGTACTACTGTAACCTGAGTGATGAGATTGGAGTCCAACTGAGTCCTTGGGGAACCGAGTAAAAGAGGAACCTCAACACTAATCAGACAAGACACATGGGAAACAGAGACAGAGAGAGGTGAAATGACTTGCCTAAGGTCACACAGGAGGTTAATGGTAAATCCAGGAATAGAACTCATATCCCAATCCAGTACCCTATTCACTGGACTACACTGTCTGAATCACGCAGCGATGGTTTAAAATACTAATTTTTATATAAAAAAAATTGCTAAAACACCAAGGTTTAGCAAGCTATTACCATGTGTGCTTATTAACTGCTCTCATAAGGCTCATTACAGCTCAACTGCAATTAAAGATCTATACTATATAAATGCATATTGTTATACATTCACACTACACACAGGATCCAACTGAGATGGCCATGTGAGTGCATGCTGACAACAGACACCAAACAACTAATTATGCATTCACAATACAGTGGGTGCACTATTGCTGAAAGTATTAATATATCTGGATTTGGTCCTAAAGAATATATGAATACACCATACTACAGGAAATTTCCACTTTCCACCAACAAAGAGTCCTAGACAAAGGCATTTATTTCACACACTTAAGTACATATATAAAACAAAGGCTGGAATTTTTCAAAGAAGCCTATTATGGGAGTTGGGTGCCTAACTCCTTTAGGCTCCTTTAAAAATCCCAGTGAAAAAAATTAACATTTAGTCCAGAGTTTAAGGCCAGAAAGGACCATGGGATCACCTAGTCTGACCTCCTGTATATCAGAGGCCACCAAACACTACCCAGCACCACATTACAGTGCTTTCTGTCTTCAAAGCATTTTACAAACATTAACCTATCCTTCAAATCACTGTAAGGTATTATCAGCCCCTTTTATTACACAGATAATTTAATAATAGAAAGTTAAATGAGTTGATGAAGACCAAGCAACAAGTTATTGGAAAACAACAGGAATAACTCTTAACTCTTAAGTTTCAGGCTTAAGACAATAGACCAGTGGTAGGCAACCTGCGGCCCACATGTGGCCCATCAGGTAATCTGATTGCGGGAGCCACTGGGAGCTCTGGGGGGCCGTGCCTGCGGACGGTCAACATCAGCAAAATGTCTTGCAGTCCACAATTAGATTACCCTGATGGGCCGTAGGTTGCCCACCACTGCACTAGACATTGCTAACCACAGGCACCAACTTTCCAAAGTGCCAGGGGGTGCTCGACCCACGGCTCTGACCCCACCCTGCCTCTTCCCATCCAGTTCTGTCCCCTCCCCCAAGCACACTGTGTCCTCGCTCCTCTACCCTCCCTCCCAACCTCCTGCATGCCGCAAAACAGTTGTTCGCAGCAGGCAGGAGGGGCAGGGAGAGGGAGGCGTTGATTTGTGGGCCTGCCGGTTGGCGGGAGACACTTGATGGCGGGGGGGAAGCTGATAGGGGCCATTTTTCTCCCATGGGTGCTCTAACCCCGGAGAACACGGAGTCGGCGCCTATGTTGCTAACTCAGTTAATGAATTAATGTTAGCTGTACGACCTAAGGACTGAACTCTGTACTTAAATAAAGTCCCTACCAAAAAGGATGTGTCTCTCAAATGTAACCTACCACTAAGCTGTGCATTTACTTTAGGACAGCTAAGTACATCCTCACAGAGTTTGGTTTAATGTTATAAACCAAAACTAAACTATCACACATTTTTATTTCATCTTTTTCCTTTTCTGAAAGGAAAGTTTCCTTTAAAGAAAAAGAAATGTCAGCTATTTAAGCAACCAATAAGAAAAGCATCTCCACTGAGCTCTATGACTAATATACCTATAGCTAGGGCTAATGCACTATGCTGGTGCACCCTAAGATGATATAGCAAGGCAATCAGCTCAAAACACCAACTGATTCGGTTCAAAGCAGTAACACTGTTTTCTCAAATATTTTTCTAAATGGAGGTGACCCACCTGCTTTCCAGAGAGCAGTTCTTTGTTCATTGTTTGCATTAAAAGCTTTAGCAAATCTGTGCGATTCCAGCAAACAGTCCAGCAGTTTGAAAAGCTGTTGCGATGTTAGAAAACGATACATTCCTTGATCTTGTGTGTCCACATGAACATCAAAGTCTACTGCATCTCTCTTTAAAAAACAGATTTAGAACAGTCAGACTCAGAACAGTACTGACGACTGATTGTTGGTCATGGCAGTCAAGCTTTGCGATATCAGTCATTAACAACTGATTATGCCAACTCAAGGGCAAAAGGCTGTTGAAATTTCATTGTTCTATAATTTCTCTTTTGAAGACAGACACTATGAATTACGCCCCTTACCTTATTTCTAGCCATACACATACTTAAACTTAGATCTGGATAGAACAATCAAACAAGTAACACCACATACGAGGTAAAGAAATTTCATCACACACTAGTAATATCTAAATTTAAGCCTCCACAAAGTGGTCTGTCTCTCTGGGGGAGGCTGAATTAATGTAACGTTTAACAGACACTTTGGTTGCTTTGTTGAAAATTATGTAATTGTTCTAAGAAACTATTAGTTGACTGAAGTTGCAAGAGCTTATGGAACTTAATCTACCAGTGAAAATCTTCCCAAAAGGCTAACACCAACCACTCAAACTTACCTGTGCTGCTGCTAGATTCTCTGCATCTTCTTTTTTGCTGGTTGCTGGGAAGAACACAATGTTGTCGATAGTCTGAATAAGCTCCAGTTGTACAACACATTTGATTAACAGAGCAGCAAACAACTTCTGTTCCGGAAATTCTTAAAAAAAACAAAAACAGCAAAATTACTTATTCTAGCAACTTTAACAGTTACTCAGGCAAAAAAAGTAAAGTACAATTTAAATCTGTAAGTTATTTTAGTGCAGACTTTAATGACAGACCTACACTTAAAAGAATGTAATTGCATGGATATTTAAAAACCAAGTCTGAAATGTAAAAATGAATCCACTGAATTATCACCACACAAAAAAGTTTGTCAATATATTTTTTAATTGGGAAGGTTTTTTTCCCCATCTTTTCCAACCTCTAAAATTGTTAAAGGGTTTTAGTTCAGTTTATAGGAGGCAGGTGTCCATCACCACAAAACTACCAACTAAGTTGTGACTCTTCTTGGCAGTATTAGCAGAATAGCCAGAACTCAACAGGCGAAGTGATTGTCCTTATAAAAATGGACCCTTTCAGAGTAGCATTATGATACATTTGCCTTCTCTATACTGGAAAATACTTGCAAGTTAAATAGGGTGATTAGTCACTAGTACGTCAAGCATCTACACATACATTTGCAACCAAGGTTCTAGAGGCTGCTTTGTAACATTTGCTAGCTCTCCTCTGGGCAGGAATGAAAATTTTTTGTTCTCAGCTAGTGTTAGCTTATAATGTTACATCCTCCACAAAAAATTAAATTCAAGGAAAGAAAGATTAAGTTACTAATTTATAATAATTTTATAAGGAGTCAAATACCGTGTTTAAGAAATCTTGCTTTAAGTTACAAATTAGATTTTTAAACACAGGGTGAAATCCTGGCCCCCTGGATGCCAATGGGAGTTTTCCCATTGACTTCCAAGGGGCAAAAATTTCACCCAAGGTATTTTTCTCCTTATAAAACTGTTCCATTTTTGCCTTCACCACAGAGAATTAAAAGTCATATATCCATTAAGTAATATCTTCAACATGGCATATCTCAATCTTTTTGTGCTGACAACCCCCTTTGGGCTTTATAAAAAACTGTGACCCCTTACCTTAAATATCATTACGTAAATTATGAATAATAAACTAATATTTCAAACTTATGCAAATATATAGAGAAGTGCTGTCAAGTCATTAAAAATTAATCATGATTAATTGCACTGTTCAACAATAGAATACCATCTATTTAAATATTGTGAATGTTTTCTACATTTTCAAATATATTATTTCAATTACAACACAGAATACAAAGTGTACAGTGCGGATTTTCTATTTATCTTTATTACAAATATTTGCAATGTAAAAAACAAAAAAATAGTATATTTCAATTCACCTAATATAAGTACTGTAGTGCAATTTGTTTATAATGACAGTTGAACTTACAACGTAGTATTATGTAAAAAAAACTGCATTCAAAAATAAAACAATGCAAAAGTTTAGAACTTATGAGTCCACTCTGTCCTATTTCAGCCAATTGTCAGACAAACAAGTATAGTTACAATTTGCAGGAGATAATGCTGCCTAAGTCTTGTTTACAATGTCACCTGAAAGTGAGAACATGCATTCACATGGCACTGCTGTAGCCAGCATCACAAGATATTTATGTGCCCTATGCGCTAAAGATTCATATGTCCCTTCAAGCTTCAGTCACCATTCCAGAGGACATATGTCCGTGCTGATGACGGGTTCTGTTTAATAATGATCCAAAGCAGACTGGACCAATGCATGTTCATTTTCATCATCTGAGTCAGATGCCACCAGCAGAAGGCTGATTTTCTTTTTTGGTGGTTCGGGTTCTATAGTTTCTGCTTTGGAGTGTTGTTCTTTTAAGACATCTGAAAGCATGCTCCACACCTCATCCTTCTCAGATTAGAAATCTCACATTGGTACCTTCTTTGTGTTTTGTCAAATCTGCTGTGAAAGTGTTCTTAAACACGTGCTGGGTCATCATCTGAGACTGCTATAACATGAAATATATGGCAGAATGTGAGTAAAACAGAACAGGAGACATACAATTCTCCCCTAAGGAGTTCAGTCACAAATTTAATTAATGCTTTTTTTTCTTTAGTGAGTATCATCAGCATGGAAGCACGTCCTCTGGAATGGTGGCTGAAGCATGAAGGGGCATATGAATGTTTAGCATATCCGGCACGTAAATACCTTGAAATGCTGGCTATAAAAGTGCCACGCGAACGCCAGTTCTTACTTTCAGATGACATTGTAAATAAGAAGCAGTCAGCAGTTATCTCCTGTAAATGTAAACAAACTTGTTTGTTTTAGCAATTGGCTGAACAAGAAGTAGGACTGAGTGGACTTGTAGGCTCTAAAGTTTTACATTGTTTTCTTGTTGAGTGCAGTTATGTAACAAAAAATAATCTACATTTGTAAGTTAGATTGCTACAGTACTTTTATGCGGTGAATTGGAAAATACTTTTCTTTTGTTTATTTTTACAGTGCAAATATTTTTAATAAAAATAATACAAAATGAGCACTGTACACTTTTCATTCTGTGTTGTAATAGAAATCAATATATTTCAAAATGTGGAAAAACAACCAAAAATATTTAATACATTTCAATTTGTATTCTATTGTTTAACTGTGCAATTAATCGCGATAAAGTTTTTTTAATTGCAGTTAATTTTTTTTATTTAATTGCATGAGTTACCTGTGATTAACTGACAGCCCTAATATAGAGTAATTTTTTATTGTTATTCTTTGCAGCTAGCAAATACCTATGTGCACTTTTCAGCGAGGTCTTCTTGTGCAATGGATAAAAAAAGGGCTCAAGCAAGTACTTTGCAGAATGAAGGAGTGAAGAAGGCAAAGTGCAGAAAATATGATTGCAGCTATTTAATGTACAGTTTTACAGCAATCAAAAAATAAACCTCTTTGTGTTGTGTACTGAAGTGCTAAGTGCTGAAAGCAGGAAACCTTTGAAATTAAGTCAGCATTTGGAAAGTAAACATCTACAGTTAAAGAACAAGCCTCCTGAGTTCTTTAAAGAGAAAATGGAACAGCTTGAATAGCCAGCAATCACTGATGCCAAATACAAGGAATATCAGTAAGAATGCTCTTGAAGCTTCTTATCTCACGTCACTTTGTATTGTCCAAACATGTAAGGAACATACAATAGCCGAGAATCTCACATTTCCTGTGGCATTAGACATTGTTACAAGCATGCTCCGCCATGAAGAGGCAAATAAACTTAAAGCTACTCCTTTATGAAATGATACAGTTTTGAGGCATGTTAATGAAATGGCTGATGACATTCAAGAGCAGCTGAAAGAAAAGTTAAAATGGAGCGAATTCCTAGCTGCTCAGTTTCATGAATCAACAGATGTTCCCGGATCAGCACAGTTCTTAGCTTTCCTTCGATACAATTCAGATGCTACCGTTGAGGAAAACATGCTCTTCTGTAAAGTGCTGCCTAGCCACATGACTGATGAATATCTATTTAACATTTTTGCTTAAGCTACCAAATTATTTTGAAATCGATTGGAAAAAATGTATTGTTATATGCAGCGATGCTACCAAAGCAATGACTAGCAAGAACAGCGGGCTTGCTGCAAGATTAAGAACAATTATGCTGCATGCAATTTGGACCCACTGCTTCTTACATCAGCAAGCACTTGTTGCAAAACGAATGCTTTCTGAGTTGCATTACTTGACGAGTCTGTAAAAGTTGTGATTTTCATAAAAAAGCCTATTTCTTTCAGCTCGCCTGTTTGTGATGAAATGGGTGCACTTCATAAAAGTCTTCTCTTGCACACTGAAGTGAGATAGCTCTTAGAGGGAAAAGTGTTAAGCAGACTTTCTGAATTGCGAGCTGAAGTATTTATGATCACACTGGATCAAGGGACTCCTTTTGCTAAATCGTTCTGGGATAATTCATGGTTTCTTCAATTGGCTTACTCAGACATCTTTGATCATCTCAATGAGTTAAACATGAGTTTTCAAGGACAGCACAAAACCATAATTGTGTTGGGAGACAAAGCAAGAGCCTTTGGAAAGAAGCTTGGAGCCTGGTCTACTCAGTTTCAGAGTGGAAACTTCGAGACATTTCCTATGAGTTACAAGTTCATTAAATCAATTGCTGATGACAAGAGTGTGGACATAAAACAATTAAAAAACATTATGATTGAACATATACTTGAACTTAAAAAGCAGCTCCAGGATTACTTCCCAGCCGATTATGAAGAACATGGTGAGAGGTGGATAATTAATCAGATCAACAAAAGAGAAGTCAAGTTTGCAGAACTTGAGGAAGCCTACAAGATAAACTGATCAAGTTTTCATCTGACAAAAAGCTTCAGTGTTCATTTCTTTCAGAAGATGTTTGCATGTTTTGAATGGCTTAGAAGCATGAATATCCTGAACTTGTAACTGAAACTTTGAAAGTTTTAATCCCATATACATCACCATACTTATGTACATGAGGATTCTCAATGGTTTCTTCAATTCAACCCAACATAAAAAATTAGCTGGTACAAAACAAGCACAAGTATCTCATTGAAGAACTTTGTAAGACTCTTAATTTGTAAAAAGTGAACTTATAGTTTGTTTCTGTGTAAAAATATACTTTGATCTGGCACACAAATGTTTTTTCATTCCTTTACTCGTGACCCTCCTAAACCCATTCTGAGACCCCTCCCAACCCCCTCCCCAGGCTGAGAAACACTTTAACAAACACAAAACCCTCTGTTACCAAGCATTCCTCTTTTTATTTAGAGAAAGAAAGACTTACTTGCTGTAGGTCTGGTTTTGCTGATCTCTTCACCTGCTGTGGACCCCGCAATGGGCTGAATCTGGTGTCTATCTGAAGATCTTGGCTGAACAGTATCATGAATATCTACAGATTTCTGTGATATTGTATCCTGAAAATAAAATAAACCCAACAGTTGGTACATCAAATAAACTGAACAGAAACTCACCAGCGGGTTAACTTTCAATACAATGTAACTGTAATTTACTGACAACCACCATTTCTGAGGAGTTTTCTATTTCATTATATTTTTTAAATAATCACAATAATATGCACTATAGGAGTTTTTCATATTAGAATTGGGAGAAAACCAATTCAAGTAATAAGGTTCACCAAGACAGGAACAGACAACTTCTCAAATACGTGCATATAGAGCAAAGTAATATAATCATATAACTAAGATAAAATATGTAATTATATATTGAAATCAAGAGAATACTTTGCACTTACAATCATTTTTTACCATTTTCAAATACTTCAGTGGACCATGTACTAGCATATCAAGTAAAAGCTTAATTCAAGTTTCAATGGATTAACTAAAATACATTAAACTGTAGCATAATTCTGAAACCTGGCATTGCTCTATACCTTCCTTCCAAGTGCTTTATTTACAAATTCTTAGACCTACCCAATGAAGCATCAATCTCCAATATACAAATGGGTGAAAATGAGGCACAGGGATGTAAGTGGCAGATCTTGGAATGCTTCAGATAGCAAGAGTAAGTGGGCAATATATCTGAACTTTAATCTTTATTTGCTTCAAGTCCCCAGAAGTCATGAATGATCACCTCATGATGGGTGGTGGGTATAAATCACAGAAGTCTACTGCAGCAAGATGTTGGCTTGGCCGATGGAAGTGTCAGGTAAATGTCCTATTAAATATTATTATTATTATTGTTATTTGATAGCTAGCTGCTTCAGCAGATTTCTGGGATATGTATATCAGGAATACTAAAAAACAGGGGAGTCACAAGAGAAGAGCTGACAAGATAAGATCTATGACTTGGGGATGATCTGAAAGAGAAAAGCAGCTACATTATATGAATAGCTTCCTTATTCTTGCTGGGTTGAGTATTCTGCATACTAAATTGAAGAATTTTATTTCATTTTTTCACTATTTGTTGATCACCATTAAGACTACTCCTGCCTTTCATTTTTAAGTACTCATGGGAAGAGGTAGAAATATTAAATTATGTAATTTAATATAGAAATATGAATATTCTATCATTAACTGCGGAAGTAGATTATATAGACGTGTGATTATTATTCCTTTCAATAAGCAAATATTTCCAGTGTCTATTGTCCAGTAAATGCAAACATGATTTCAATCTAAGTATATGACACTTACAAACAATTACAGCATACCAATAATAGTCACCAGGATTGGGTATTCATCAAACAGTGGACAACTCCTCTCCTCATTTTATATGAATGCATGTTTGATTTTATACTATCGTGTATAATACCCAGCACTGTTACCAGGGCCGGCTTCAGGCATCAGCCCAGCAAGCAGGTGGTTGGGGCGGCCAATGGAAAGGGGCGGCACATCTGGGTCTGTCAGCGGGTCCCTCAGTCCCTCTTGGAGGGAAGGACCTGCCGCTGAATTGTCACCGAAGACTGAAGGCTTTTTTCCCCCCCACCACTTGGGGCGGCAAAAACGCTGAAGCCGGCCCTGACAGTTGCACTCAAAACATTTTTAAGGAACAATCTAAGACAAGAGGGCCATTTGGATACAAAATAAAAGGGAGGTAAAGTGCTCTACTGGTTACGGAGGAATGGGAGTCAGAACTTCTGGATTTCATTTCCAGTTTTTGCTGATGCCTCGCTCACTGCACGAAACGGGCAAGTCACAATGACTGTCTCTCAGATTATGCATCTGAAAACACGAGTATAAAGACTTTCTACCTACCTCATAGGAAAACTGTGAATCAGCTTTATTTTAAAAAATTGAGTAAACTTAATTGCTGATGGATCATGAAAATCCACAAATCCCTGCAAACCATACCACAGGATCTAAGGCTACGTCCTCACTGAAAAAGGTACATGTTTGACATTCAGATAGCTAATTTGACATAAACACACGTTATTTTTTGCAATGAAGACAAAGCCTCAGACTCTGGGCTTTTTATAAAACATCACTGTGACACTTAAAAGGACAACAGCAGCTTTTTAGTTTATTCAAATGATTAAGGACTATCCAGTGCAATATTCAATTATTTACATATTGTACAACTTTCAGCTTTATTTCTAATAATTTCAAATGACTGAAAGTTCAAAAATATTGCCATAATCTATCATTTTATATAGTGCTTTTCACGTTCAAAGTACTTCACGCACATCAAGATGTGGCAAGTACATCTAATAACACTGAATGAGAGTATTGGCTAGAGGTCTAATACAACCAGAAATGAAACAATTCACATTTGTGTTTTGCCATGACTAGACCCCATGAAGAGAAATGGAGGAAGTTCACTACGGGATTAGTCCAATTTTATAGAAACCGGTTTTTTAAAACAGATTGTATAAAGTCGAGTGCACGTGGCCACACTAAGCACATTAATTCAGCAGTGTGCGTCCATCTACCGAGGCGAGTGTCGATTTCCAGAGCGTTACACTGTGGGTAGCTATCCCATAGCTATCCCATAGTTCCCGCAGTCTCCCCCGCCCAGTGGAATTCTGGGTTGAGATCACAATGCACGATGGAGCAAAAACAGTGTCGCGGGTGATTCTGGATAAATGTTGTCACTCAATCCTTCCTCCGTGAAAGCAACGGCAATCATTTCGCGCCCTTTTTCTCTGGATTGCCCTGGCAGACGCCATAGCATGGTAACCCTGGAGCCCGTTTAGCCTTTTTTCACTGTCACCGTATGCGTACTGGATGCTGCTGACAGACGCGGTACTGCAGTGCTACACAGCAGCATTCATTTGCCTTTGCAAGGTAGCAGAGATGGTTACCAGCCCTATTGCACTGTCTGCTGCTGTCATGGGCGCTGAGGTCGGCCGGGGGTGCATGGACAAAAATGGGAATGACTTCCCAGGTCATTCCCTTCTTTATGTTTTGTCTAAAAATAGAGTCAGTCCTGCCTAGAATATGGGGCAAGTCTACTAGAGAACCAGAGAGCACAGCCGCTCGAGCGCGCTTCACGCGGAGGTCAAGAGCCCCAGATATCCACAGGAAATGATGGCTGGAGCATTGGCCATTCGTAGGAAGCCTTGGCGGGTCCCTCCCTCTAGCAACCTCGCCACTTCGTTTGCGGATTCCTCTCCCCACACCCCTCTCCCTGGGGTGTCCAGCTCTAGTGGGCAGTTATTCCCCCATTCCATGTGTAAAGTTAATAAAGAATGCTAGAATAAGAACACTGACTTTTTAGTGAGGATAAAATGAGGGGAGGCAGCCTCCTGCTGCCTATGATTCCAGGCCCAGGCATCCCTCCATTACTCATTTATAGTAAGTAGATTGAGAGTCGCGGGGTGGGGAGCACAGCCTCCTGCTTGCTGATGATTCCAGTCCAGAATCTCCCGTTCAACGATGAAAGGGGTGGGAAGAGGATCTCAGCCTACCAGCTGCTTACTGATGGGACTGGTCTACCCTAGCCCCCCTATGCATGATCTGCCAGAACTGTGATCTTCCCAGGACACAAAGCTTAAGAAGGGATGACCGGGAGTCATTCCCATTTTTGCCCAGGCCTCCGTCCTGAGAACCACTCCAAATCATCCCAGAAATGAGGCCACCCAGGGAGCCACTCAAGGCAGACTACGTTGACGAGGCGGGCGTAGTCATATTGTAAAGTGTACCCTCTGCACGGGGAAGGGGGGGGAGAGGATGCTGCTGTTTAGCGTGCAGCACCTGTCTACCAACCAGCATCAGTAGAATATGGATTGCATGAAAAGAGGCTGGAGAACGAACTTCTATTTTCCCTTGTTCTAAAATCTGACAGTGGAGGTGGAGTGGGTAACTAGAATAATTCCCTGAACCTGGAACCCATGGTTTGTTTGTGAGCCCGTTCAGAGGAATGGCTGGACCGCAGCTTGCAGCCCACAAGAATGCCTAATAGAGGCTATTTCCCGTGCGGATGCGAACTCCTGGGGTTCCTCGGGATAGCTTGAGTCCTCAGTCCCCCCCCTCCCCCCTCCATGGAGCCGTCAGCTTTGCCGTCCACTTGATCTTGCACTTTCCATTACGCTTGTCACGCGACGCAGCACTGTGTTTGAGTACCTGCTGTGGCCTCTAGATCTTCATAGACCTGGAGATTTTTATCCCAATCCTTTGGCATTATACGTCTTTTTGGCACATGGAGGCTCTGATAGAACAGCTTTTGCTCCCCATTACAGCGATCAGCATCCCAGTATCTTCCTACGTTCCATGCTGGATCTTTTTGGAATTGGGACTGCATGCGCCAGCCTGTGCTGTTATCCAGCGCTCCAGCTGGGCCAACAGGGAAATGAAATAAAAGTTCACGGGGCTTTTCTTGTCTACCTGACCAGTGCATCCGAGTTCAGATCGCTTTCCAGAGCGGTCACTATGGTGTACTGTGGGATACCCCCGGAGGCCAATACCGTCGAATTGCCGCCACACTAACCCTGATCTGACATGACAATACCAATTTCAGCGCTACTCCCCTCGTCAGGGAGGAGTACAGAAATAGGTTTTAAGAGCCCTTTATATCAATACAAAGGGCTTCATTGTGTGGACAGGTGCAGGGTTAAATCGGTTTAATGCTGCTAAATTTGGTATAAACGAGTATAAACCAGGCCTTAGTGTTACTGTTCTGGACCTTGATCCTGCAATGGCATCCAGACAGATGGACCTTTTCACCCATGCAGAGACTTAGGCCGCCCATGTCCTATGAAAATTTACCCACGTGCTTCATTTAAAGAGCATGAGCTGTTCCATTGAAATCAATGGGACTCAAGCCCTTAGTCACATAATTATGCAAATCCAAAGAAACAACAGCATGTCAGTTTATACCATCAAGGCTTTGAGACTAGATGGGCTACAAACTTCATTTATTGTTAAATGAATGTTTCATAATAAGAATATAAACTATCTGACAGAAACCCTAAAAAAAAAAAAAAAAAAATCACTGAAGTGCAATGATTTCTGTGATTGATTTTATTGTGTTAGCCTAGCTAAAAAGATAAATGTACTCACTTAAATTAAATCAAAACAATGTCATTGTCCAAGGAGCCTGGACACCACTATATATGGGGGTTATCAGGAACGTGCACATGTACTGGAATATAGGTTACCTATTTCTGCACAACACAATGTATGAGCACTGCATAAACAGACTGAAAAAACACTTTCTTGACAACTGAATGTTGTTGTTTTTTAAAGTACATTATCTAGAAAAGCATTTCTAACCAAACCACATCAAAATTTGGATCTAAACTAAGCACATTTTACTTGTTCCAAACAACAATATATACTCAAGGCAGACCTGTGAAAGCTTTAAAAAAAAATTAAAACTCATTTTACAAAACATACCAGCTGTTTCTCTCCCACAGCAGATGGTGATACAGGGCCAGTCTCTCCACCTGTTGGTCGCCAAGTCAACAGCCTTGAAAACACAAAGAGCACACACTCAGCACTTTTGAAACACAAATCACATATTTAGATACTTACATACAAGACACGCATTCATATGCAATGGTCGCCCTGTGTCTAGTATTGTTAGAAATTAAATTGATAAAAGGCATGAAAAATGAATAAAAAATGGAGGCAAAAATACACTCTGTTAATAGATACTTCCAGAAATCTATAATTTAAATACTGTTTTTGAAATATAATTTGTTTCCGTTATATGCAAGAAATAAAAGCAAAAATGTTTACTTCGCACTTTTCCAACTATAACTACTTTAGTTCTTAGCTTTAAAAAGAAAAAAATCTCTGGTGTTATTTGTAAACTTTATAACTGATACAGAGCAGAAGCGACAGTAATACTTTGCACATCCTTAACTTTCACCTTAAGATGTCAAATCACTTTGCAAACACTGAAGAATACCCTTGTGAGTTATCTGTATTACAGCAGTGCCTGGATTTCCTAACTGAGATCAGGGCCCCATTGTGGCAGGTGCTGTACATGCACATTGTAAGGTCTTCAGAGAGCATTATTACCTAAATAGGCAAGACAGATAAAGGGTGGGAAAAGTGGATACTAACATTTCTTATTTAATAGAATTGGAACTAAAATCCAGAGAGATTAAATGATTGATTTGACAAGACTAGAACAGACAAGAAGTCTATGGAAGAGCTTGGAATTGAACCCAGATCTCAAAAGTCCCAGTCACAAACAAGTCTTCAGGCAACACAAAGCAGGCAGAAAGTTGTCACAAAGGGGTAGCAGGGAATCCTTCTGGAACAGAGATGGCTAAAGCCAATGTAGTTGGTTTTATGCTACCCAGTCACCATCATTACCTGTGAAAGGAGGTGGGAAAGAGTGGGCCCAGAGCATGCTGCACTCTAACAATTCTCACTGGCATAATGGACTTTGGGAGCTATTAAGTGCCTGCAGAAGTTAGACCAGGGGTCGGCAGCCTTTCAGAAGTGGTGTGCCAAGTCTTCATTCATTCACTCTAATTTAAGGTTTCGCATGCCAGTAATACATTTTAACATTCTTAGAAGGTCTCTTTCTGTAAGTCTATAATATATAATTAAACTACTGTTGTATGTAAAGTAAATAAGGTTTTTAAAATGTTTAAGAAGCTTCATTTAAAATTAAATAAAATGCAGAGCCCCCTGGACCAGTGGCCTGGACCCAGGCAGTGTGAATGCCACTGAAAATCAGCTCACGTGCCGCTTCTGGCACCCGTGCCATAGGTTGCCTACCCCTGAGTCAGACAGTTCCAATTTTTGCCAGGAGCTAGTTCCCAGCTCCTGGCCAGTACCAGGATAAGAGGAGGGGCAATTTTGCCTCTATCAATCTCAGCTATGCCAAACTCTGCTCTGGCATACCTGAGGGTATGGCTTCAGCTAAAATAACATTATAAATTGTACAGATTGTATTATTTCTTCTGATTTGTAACAAAGATGACTTCCATCCAGGGCACCAGAGACTGATGCCTGTGACATACTTCGAAGTGTGTGCACATGCCTGGTGGGGCTCACTGCAGGATTTTTCTACTCTCACCATGTTGCATAACTACAGGAGCAAGGGTAGGGCAATGATTTCTGCAAAAGCAATTGAGATATTGAAGAATTAATAACTCAATGACTTTGCAAGTATGCCAGGACACCAATTTTACCTGGCTACCCACATGATTCTTCACAAAAGTGATAAGTAATTATTTTAGTTATCTCAGCAAAGAAAGTTTTCAAAGAAAGACCAGTAGTATTATTTCAGGATTGTTTAATCACTTTTGAAAACAAAGAGTACATCAACACCTGGAGCCAGAAGTGGGATTCCCAGCTCGAGCAGACAGTCTCTCACTAGCGCTCACTGAGCTAGCATACAAAAAGAGTAATGTAGACACAGTAGCATTGGCACAGGCAAGCAGCAACATGGACTAGCCACCACACATGCATGTCCACAGAGTCTGGGTGGGTTTGTACTCAGATGGACTAGCCTGTGCCACTGCTTGCAACTGCCCATGTTAGAGTGGCCACACTACTATTTTTAGCAAAGCAGCTTGATGAGAGCTAGTGAGAGTATGTCTAGCCTAGCTGGGAATATCATGCCCAGCTCCAGAAACAGACATAGACAAAGAGAGCCTGTCAAGCACTGGCAGATTCCAGTACTATGTATGAAGACTCGCCTATTGAACAACTTTTGAAGCAATCACAATGTTTCTCACACTTAGAGGGATATAAAATACAACATAAAAACAGGTTTACTGAGTTGCCAATATTAAAAATAGTGTGAGGTAAAGTGCTGGCTGGTTCAAAGGTTATTAACAGAATACAGGGTCTTAGGGTACGTTTCGACTGAATTCAAGACATAACTGCAGCTTGGGTAGGCATACTCTCCCTAGCTCTAATCCAGCTAGCATGGCTAAAACTAGCAGTGAAATTACAGCAGCACAACTTGTAATAAGCCTCTGTCCCAAATCTGGACCTTAGCGTCCAAAATCTGGGTGCTTAGCATGAATCTCCAAGCTTAATTACCAGCTTGGATCTTCTCTTGCTGCCACCAGTCAGGATTCTGAGCACCTGATAAACTCTCTGGTCTCCCCAAACCTTTCCCTGGGGGACCCCCAAGACTCAGATGCCCTGAGCCTCTGACAAAGGGAAATAACCCACTTCCCTTCCTGCTCTTTACTTCCTCCCAGATTTTCCCGCCCTGGGGATATTAGGAGATTTCCCTGCTTCAATCCCTTGAAACACAAAACAGAGAGGACGATTTACCTTCCCCCCTCCTTCTTCTCCCCCCTCCCAGTCTTTCCCTGAGAGAGACAGTACTCCTGGCACAGAGATTCCTATCCCCTTGCCTTAACTAGGAAAAGAAAATCCAACAAGTTTTAAAAAGAAAGCTTTATATAAAAAAGAAAGAAAAAACACATGACATGATCACTGCATCAAGATGACATAACACAGGGCTATTGCTTAAAAGAAAATATGAATAATCAGCCTTATTCAAAAAGATATCCAATTTAAACATTCCAGCAACTCCACACATGTAAATACAAAATACAATATAAACCTATTGCTTTTCCTTTTGTACTCACAACTTGGGAACAGAAGGGTAGAAAGAAGCTTGGAGATAGAAAAAAAAAAAGCTCTTCCCTCATAGCCGAGAGAAACAAACAGACAGAACAAAGACAAAACACACCCAGAAGTTCCCTCCCTCACTTTGAAAAATCCGGTTTCCTGATTGGTCCTCTGGTCAGGTGTTTGGTTCCCTTTGTTAACCCTTTACAGGTAAAAGAAACATTAACCCTTAGCTATCTGTTTATGACACAACTTCAGTGCCAACTGGCAACATGACTATGTACTCAAAGGGCCTGGATGGGCTTCTTCACTGCTAGTTTTAGTTGAGCTAGCAAGATTAAAGGTACCTGTCTGAGTTGCAATCACACCTTCACTTGCATTTTAGTCATACCCTTATTTTTAAGGCATTAGGTCAAATGCAGCCAGTTCGTATGCTGGAAGGCACCTAGGAGTTAATACTGAAGTCATTCCACCTGGAATAAATGCTAATTTATTAACTAACCACGCTATTAGTAATAAAGCCCTTGCCCTTGATGCAACCATATATTCCTCTGTGCTCTTTGCTTCTGCCTGCACTTCAACGAACAGTGTCGGAACAAGGAGAAAGGAAGAAAGAGTATGTGAAGTTACTCAGAGCAAGGAGGGGTTGTTTTCCTCATTCCCAAGCACTGGAGCAGCATTCAGAACAAGCTGTGTTGTCAGGGCTGCACTGTGGAATAGAAAGAGGAGAGAGCTGAGGCTCTTTATACAGCTGTGAGGGCAGGAAAAGCCCCAGCCCAAAGAGGAGAGAGACAAAAACATAGGACAATAATATGAACTCCGTGAAGAGGAGACTCTGCAGAGAAACTGCACTGCAGGTCACAAGAGCTATAGCACAAAGGCCCAGCTCCCATTGGAAGAGGATGGAAGCCACAGGCACGGAGGGAGGAAAATAAAGTAGTTTAAGGGAACAGAAACAGCAGAAAAACAGGATGAAAACAAGGAGTATGCAAAGAGAAGTTCATTTTTGAGGGAAATGGAGTCAGTATTTCCACTAACCCTTCTAGAAAGTCATAAATTTTGCTGAGAAGCCACGGCTAAAATGAACAGGTCATTTTGGTCAGTTTCATGTTGCATCAGGGTTGTCAGTAACATTGATGGGTACCAAGTAAATGTCCTCATATGCCCTGGAAGATGAGGCAGATGACATACTGATCAGAAGACTGTATGTAAAAACACTGATAAAACAGATGGATGTTTCACTGGGAAGACTGCACATCTCCCACAGAATATAAATGAGACCAGAGGGATGCTTGTGATAATACAAAAATTTCGACCTATAAAGCTCAAGAAGAAACAAAATGAAAACCTGAGGAAACTCTGACAGAAGACACACAGGAAAAAGAGAACAAACATATGGAAAATGTGATAGAAAAATCACAACATTCGTCGAAAATGTGTCCAGCCTGAGAAGCAAAATACCATAAATGTCAGCAAAAGGGAAACTGTGAGGCATTATGCAGGTCTTAAAAGCAGATGCTTAGTAGACAATGCAAAAGAACCCCCATAAGATGTCCACAACAGAAATTGTTATGGAGCTGCCAATGTCTGATTGTATGAATGCACAGAACGGTGAAGGGGCTTGGTACTTTGGTGAAAATGAAGACTTAACACGTTCTGCTAGCACAAGTTCATATTAAAAATGTACACGGTAGCTGACACAATGGGTTAGTGTGTTTGGCTTTTCACATCTGGCGACATGGGTACAAATGTTACTCTCGGTCACACCAACAAAAAACATGGTGGTAGTTTCGTTCCAGCCTTCAGCAAGCAGTTATCCACATCATTTCACCACCAGACACAATCTAATGCTTTGATAGGGTGTTTTTAAGTAAACAGATTAAAATGGGGCAAGTGTGAAGATGATGAATCAACTATATGGCTTCCCTGACAAATTAAGAAGCTTACTCTAATACACCTCACTTGGCATATTTTATAGCAAAACTCCTGTTAGATTATTTCATGTGTACTTAAAAAATTGAAATGCCCACTGACCGATAAATAAGACTAAGAGAAGAAGTGACTAAAACCAGGAGACACAATTCTTCCTCAGTGAAGCTGTAATTTTAAAAATTTGATTAGACCTCAATAATTCCTGTTAAAAAACCTCCCATGTTATATTTCAAAGATTTTTTAAAAAACATAGTTGTTTAACATTTACAATATATAGAAAAAGTACACTGAATTCCCTTGTTATTCTGAATCAATTTCCTGTTCTAAAAGACCATTTATTTTTAGTCTTCTGTTGACAAATAAGCAAAAAAAAATTAAAAACACTAAACATAATATCCCAACTTTTTGGTCACCCAGAGAAAATGAAATTGATTTCAAACCATGGAACCCTTATCCAAATTATCTTCTAAAAAGAATAGCGAATACAAATTTTACAGTAAAAAGATGAATTTTCTTACGCATGGGGGATTGTGGTTTTGAAGATATCCAGCATGCAGTTGCATGTTTTATCCCAGATTTCTAGGGTAAACTTTTCACCATTTAGAATGACGACATTCTCCAAACAGTTGGTACCAGATCGTGCTAGCTGTTCATTGTCTGGAACAGAAAATAGTGCATTTGTTTGTTTGCACTCAACAGGATAAAATGTTAGCATTCTCTAATACAACTTGGTACAGTCTTACCTTGTTGCACACACCAGTACAGCTGTGCAAATATATCATCCAAAAGGACATCACTAAGTACTTCTAAATACTGGGTGAATACATCACATATTGCATAAAGTGCATGATTGCAAGTAGTTGTCATCCATTCAGCTTTCTAGGAGAAAAAATAGCACGGTGTGTACTATTGTAAAGTTTCAAACGTATCTCATTAAGAATGCATGTAAGTCTTATTTTAACTTGTAGGCTATTTCTGTTCATCAGTGGGGGAGCTACTGGGTACTTGTTCCATCTCCACCTCTTTCCTAATGTCTATTTTTAATCTCTACTGCTATCCCTAAAGTAAATTGCAACCACTATCCACAACGACATGTAATGCTGCATGGATATGGAGGATAGGGTGGTCTAAAATCAGTCTCTCCATTTTTACCCTGCTTACTGTGAGGTTAAGAGCATCAGCTTCACTAACCCATTGATAGCATTAAAAAGCATAAACAAAGAAAGCATGAAAACCTGATCCCAAGGAGAAATTAAGTAATGTAAATGTGAAGGGTACCTGATATAACAACAACTGTAGCATACAGTAACTCCCTTTCTTTTTGCTACTATTTGAGAGCAATGTAAAGACTATGTAAATCACTGATGAATGCTCATATCAATTTAGTCTCACTCACTATTAGCTAACTTTTCTATATTTTAATATTTGACAAAGAAAAAGAAAATCTGGCCTTCCACAAATCAACTCTACATATTTTCCAAAAGTAGTCGATATCTTGACCATATTTATAACCTATTATATCTGCCACTTTAGGATAAAAAAAAATATATGGCACAGCTGAAATGCATGAAATAAGCAATTGCTAAATTACCAGAATTTAGATGATCTTTCTCTAATGCTTTTAAAAGCAAGTGGCACGGCCCACCACCTCAGAGGTGTGGGGGAGAGATATTGTCTGGATCTCCAGGGAGAAGAGGGCTCTGTGGTTTCTTTCAGGATCTTTCCATTTTATCCTGCTCACGGGAGCTCAGCTTTCTCATGGATTTGAAAGGTGGGTTTCCTGCTGGGGGCAGCATCCTAGCTGACTGGCTGCTTTGAGGGTTGCGCTGGAAGCCCATTGGTTCCCATGTACCAAAGGAGAGGGCAACCCACACTCCCAACCCAGAACAACAGCTCCCACACCTGGGGTTTGGGGAGGACATGTTGTTTTGAAACTGCTGTGGAAGTTGAACGAGTTGCCTTTTTAAAATTGGGGAAGAAATTTTATTCTCACTGCCAGAGGCCAGCATAGGAAGAGTTTTTTGCCTTTCTTACAGCAGCTCAAGGACCTAGTGGGTAGGTTAGAAGTTGCAACTTGGCAGGTGTCCAGTGGAGGTACTCATTCGATAGGGAGTCTGGTTCCATGATAACAGGAATTGGAAGCTAGAGGAAGGTTTCCCCTAATGAAACTAGGAATGGGATAGGAACTCCTGAAGTCTGGTACGGAGAGGTCTCAACCTCTTTTACCCCAGCACCTTATAAACTTCATATGCATGCTGTGCAGTGAGATCCCAGAAATGGGTTGGAAACATATGACAAATACCCTCTACCAGGTGAGCAGATTATGAAAGGAAGGATGACTTGCACTGAATGGGTTACAGACGGATAGTTCCCAGATGACATCAGTTAATAAATTTGCTGCCTAGTTCAGCCATATCCCTTGTGTCTGATCTTTCTTCCTGCAATTACCAATTCCTAAACCATTCTTCCAACATGCAAAATAAGGAACTATTATAACCAAGTACATGGAATTATCATCCTTCACTATACAGATGGGGTTTACAATACAAATAAGAAGAAAGATCCTGAGTACGTTCAACAGAACAGTAATACAATTAAGATAGTTCTAGCAACAAGTGAAAAATTCTGATTCACAAGACATATGGGTGTGGCTTTATGCATGAGGAACATTTATTCCCCCTAGCTGTGAATCTTATGAAAATCTCTCCCCCTCAACCTCTCTCCCCCTCCCCGTTTTTTTGGTTTTGTTTTTTTACCTCTGTCTGCTGTTCTGGCAGTTTCATGTTGTCAAATATCCTGAAGACAATCCTAAACAAATCCTGCCACCAGTGTTTTTCATAAGTATGGCCATATGTTTTCATTATTTCAAACATTACTGTTAAGCCCCTGCAATTAAAAAAAACACACTAGTATGAGGAACCATAAAAAGAAACACTATATGCCACAGATGTGGCACTGCTACACTAATGATAATATTCAAAACCTGTTTCTATACATTGTTTTTATTTAAAAAAAATGAGTGATAAAGCCAATGGGTTAAAAAAATATATTTTTAGAAATTGAAGTGGCACCTGGAAAACAAAGCAAGCATTCATGAGCACTTCAAACTGAATAGGATTTTTAAGTTTAATTTCAAGGGATAGAATACTGAGGGTACAAATTTCACCTGAATAAACTCCTTATAATTTTGTGTAACTTGTCAGAATTTACAGTAAAATATTATGAATGGAGGTACCCACAAGGTAAATCAGTGTATATTTTCTTTTAAAAAAAGTGAGCTTTTCCAAATGCTGCCTGAAGCTAGGAAATATTCAAGGTGACTTGTAAAAGGGAAACAATTGGGTTGTGCCCTTTTTGATTCTCCGTTAGAACAGACAAGAGTTTTTAAGTATCAGAGGGGTAGCCGTGTTAGTCTGGATCTGTAAAAGCAGCAGAGAATCCTGTGGCACTTTATAGACTAACAGACGTTTTGGAGCGTGAGCTTTCGTGGGTATTTCCACTACCTGCGTCTGACGAAGTGGGTATTCACCCACGAAAGCTCACGCTCCAAAACGTCTGTTAGTCTATAAGGTGCCACAGGATTCTCCGCTTTTTTAAGCATTTTTAAAAGATTCTACTTATTTTTTTAATTGAGAAATTCAGGTCTCATCTTTTTTCCCCCCAGGAAGACTAAGGATGTCTAGAGAACTGGGAATATTGTGACATGAGACACCATGCATATGAAATCTAATTGAGAGAGGAAGTTATTTTTATTAAGATTTTTTAAAACTTTTCTAGTAACACATTTAATGTAAAAATATTCCAGAAACAGTTAAGCAGAAAGTATCTAGTAAAGATTCATCACCTCTCACCCTTTTAGTTAAGGGCTGGGAATATTTCCAGTCAACGTCTTTGACCTCCAACAAGTCATACAGCACAAATATGGAAAAGAAGCCTTCACATTTCTGATACTTTAAAATGTAAAAACAAGTGTACTTCATTTTAAATACCAGGTGTTTATATGTTAGAAGGAAGCAATACATTGCATACAGTTCCATCTTCCTGTGCAGGTCATCTTTTAGCTGCAAGCAGCAGCAACTCATTTACAAACCCTCTTCCTTTCATCTATTTTATATTCTGAACATTAAAAATTAAACATTAAAATTAAATGCATCCCAATAATGAGCCCTTCAAGTAAACATACATGCATGTCTTTCAACATTTCTTGATTTTTAGGGCTGTGCCTAAATTTGGCTTTACAGTTTTCCTTCCCAGTCTTTATCACAGAGATATAGAATTATAAATTGCCAAATATATTTGTATAAGTTGTTTGTTACAGTCACTGAAATTCTAATGTACTTTCTGATACATTTGAATCTGAGTTGTTTCTTGTTAGTGACAATGAAGAATTAACCTCAAAAATCTAAAATATAGTTTACTTCTCTATCTCATTATTTGACACACTGTAAACACACTTCCTTTATGAAAAAGGAAATCCAAACATTTCATATACATTGTTAAAATTTTCAATTAAAAAAACACACATTACAGAATAGTAATAGTAATAGAATAGTGTGGGAAAGTACTGTATAACTTCTCCCTTTCAATCTCTTTCTGCAATCAATTACCAATTTGCAGACTCGATTACAATATCTGCTCTGGCTTGAATATAATTTGCAAATACTCAAAGAAAATATGCAAATTAAAGTATTCAACAGAAACCAGAAAGGATTCCTATAGGATTTTGTCATAATTTTCTATAAATATTAAATCTGGTTATTACACTATTTGTTCACATTTGTTTAACAACAACAAAATAATGTGTAAAACTGCCAGGGGAAAAAACATATTTGGAAGGCATATTAACCTAACTAATTTCCTATTTTAACGAGAGTTTAGGGCATACTGGTTGTTTACACAGTTGGCCTACTGTGTCAAAATTAAAACTGAATGATTCTGACTAATTTACAACCTCCGTCATAAGGAGGGAAAGTTACTGTTTTACTTTTATTGAACAGGCACTAAACACAGCACTGGGTTTGACTATCACAGACTTTAAGAGAGAAACAGACATACAAGAGAAGCCCATATCATAATGTCAAGTATTTCACCTGTTGTATGATAATTCTAAAAGCATGTATCCATGTTCAATGGATCTTCATCAACTTAAGTAACAAAGCTAACTTAAGTCAAAAGTTTCTTCAGAGAAAAAAAAAAGGTTTTTTTTAAATTAATGTTTCAGCACCTTTAAAATGTATTTATAGCACTTGCCTATCCTCCCAAAGTGACAGCAATTAAATCCAATATGTAAGTTACCAATTTTAGTCAGATCAGTTATGTTTGCCAACAGACAATTACCTCCACTTGTTTTAAAAAAATTTTAAAGGCTCATAAATAAGAAAAAAAACCACTTGAAAATTTAAATTACAAATACTGATTGTTACCTGGTTCTTACATCTAATTTGCATCTATTGATGATACAGGATAACTCAAAGAGAATTGGGAACCATCCTCTCACCCACACCCTGTCTTCAGGAGCTACATTCATATCATCACTTGTGTATTCCTTGAAAGCCTTGAGAAGCAAATACATGATTAATGTAGCAGAAGCACAGTATCATTTACAAGTTATAAACTTACTATTTTGGTGGAAGGTAGCAGTACTAAGATAATATTAGAATAAATGTATTATATAAAGCACAATTTAAGTACCGTTATGGATATTATATTAGAAAAATTATATTCAGTATTTTACAATTTGGTATTAAGGTTTATAAATGATACCACAAAATATGGCAATAAAATCTACCTTAGGAGCTATACCGTGGTCAAGGTAAACTAAACGCTTTTTAAATTATTCTTATAAAAGGTATGAAAAACAGATTTTGCAAGAAACATCTGGACGATCTACTCAGCCACCATTTTTAACTTTTAATTTAACCTCTCAGTCTCCTATTCTGTCCTATAGAGACATCTTTGAGGATAATAGTAATTTTTTTAATTGACACCTGTACCTATGCCACTATAGCAGGGGTTGGCAACCTTTAGCATGCAGCCCATCAGGGTAATCCGCTGGCAGGCAGCCAGACATTTTGTTTATGTTGACTGTCCACAGGCATGGCCCCCTGCAGCTCCCAGTAGCTGCAGTTCGCTGTTTCTGCCCAATGGAAGCTGCAGGAAGTGGTGGCGAGCACATCCCTGTGGCCCACTGTTTCCCACAGCTTACTCTGATGGGCCATGTGCTGAAGGTTGCCGACCCCTGCACTATAGGTATGTTAGCAAAAGGTGCTCCCTGCAAAGGAACAGATACTGAGAAGTTCCAAGCCCCAACAGCTCTCACTGAAGGTCCCAAGAAAATTAACCAACACAAAGTGCAACTTGTTCAAAGCCTACATCAAGAAGTTTATAAACAAACGTGCAGCCCTTGCCCTCTCCTGAACTTTAAAGTCCCTTGCAGAATTTAAAGCCAAATTTTTAAAGCTGGTACAACTGCACATTTTTATGTAATGAAAGTATTATTAAACACTTATGATTTAAAAAGTATGGTTTATACCTGAGGTCTGTCTGATACATATTTTGCACAATGGCGAATGAGGCGGATTGCTTCCATGCTTGTGTCCGGAAAAGCTGCATTGCATGCAAATTCAGACAAACATTTTACTGCATCCTGGAAAGAATCTATGGTGGCTGGGAAGTGTTTTTCAAATACAATTGCTGGAAAAAATACATATATATAGTAAAATTAACACATGCATTCTTCAAACATTTTCAAACAAAATGTCAATTGTCCCATAAAATAATTTTTAAAAGAACAAGATGTGAATCTAGCATACGAAAAAGGGAAGACAAAGCGATAGAAATGGCTGAACAGATTTGTGTCACTGCTTGATTCTGTTAAATGTGTAATTATTACAAAAACCAAAAATATTTTGTTAATTCATACAGAGGGCACTGTATTTTTATAATACACCTCTACCCCAATAAAACGCTGTCCTTGGGAGACAAAAAAATCTCACCGCGTTACAAGTGAGACTGTGTTATAACAAATTTGCTTCCCCCACGGTGCTCTGCTTCCCACTGTGAGTGCGGAGAGGTTGGGGAAAGGATGCCTCCCCCCAGCACTCACCTGCAGTGGGAAGCGGAGCGATGGAGCCCCAGCCTGCTCCGCTTTCCTTGCCCCAGCCCCAGCCATGTCACTGGGGGGGGAGGCGGCTGGGGAAAGGTCCTGCACTCACCTGCAGAGGGAAGTGGAGCACCACGGCTATGAGCTGGAGGAGTGGAGCTGGCTGGGGCTGGGCTGCTCCACTTCCCGCCGCCGGTGAGTGCAGGGAGGTTGGGGAAAGGACGCCCTCCACACTCACCGGTGGTGGGAAGCAGAGCGATGCGGCCCCAGCCTGCTCCACTCTGCCAGCTCCCAGCCGTGGCGCTCCGCTTCCCACCGCTGGTGAGTGCAGGGAGGTTGGGGAAAGGACAGCCCCCATACTCACTTGGTAGGAAGTGGAGCGCTGCGGCTAGGAGCTGGTGAAGTGGAGCAGGCTGGGGCCAGGCTGCTCTGCTTCCGCCGCTGCTGATGAGTGCGGGGGGAATCCTTCCCCCAAGTGACACGGCTGGGGCCGGGGCGAGGGAAGCAGAACAGGCTGCTCCCGGCCCCCCACTAATTCCCCAGGCCACTTTGGGACTGCGGGGCCCCCAAAAGTGCCCTCCCAAAGCTCCTGCCCCCCCAGACGTTGGGGGGGCGGAAGCCCCTGAGCGCCCCCGAGACCCTTTGCCTCTTATCAAATCCCTCAGCCCTCGCCTGGCCCAACACCCTTAACACGCTGCTCAGAACAGCATGTCAGAGCTTTACCATGTTGTTTGTGAACCTATGTTCTATTGAGTCACGTTATATCGGGGTAGAGGTGTATATTTTACTGATGTAGTCCTCTAAAGCAATGAAAGCCCACAATTAAATGAGTTAAGGCTTGATATTTAGAACTATCTATATTTAAACACATTTTTACTAAGAGCTGAACAGCATCCCCCAGGACAGACTACAGTATCAGTAATCAGTTGTAGGCCTTTTCCCCTCACCCCGTATTTGTGGTTCTGTTGTATTGGCTTTACATATTCACACTTGAGTAGTGAATTACAGAGCTTTGAGAAGACTGCCTGTTGCAGTTGCACAAGCAATCCCTTTTGACATTGAAAGCTTGGAGCCAAGATCATAAAAGATCATACAATCCCAACTGCCTCACTTCCTTCTTTTAAGACAGTGCCCTAGGCCAGAACTCAGAGAACAAAGGGAAGGTGTGCAGGTAATGTGATTATGCAACATACTTGAAGAAATACATCTGAAAATTTTAAATTCACAATCAAAAATGAAGAAAAGTATAACTTGTTTAAAAAATTCATTGTCTCTCAATAGTTTGACTTTTCAAATGTTTATAGCTCTATTATAAAACTTAAGTGTAGAGTACAAAGACAAATGACAAACATGTTACTTTATTACTTTTTGAAGTATATATTCTCAGTGAACTACAAATTTTTAAAGAAGCAGTAAAAACAGAGAAATGTTGTTTTAACATGTATTTAGGAGAATTCTGCTAGGCAAATAATAAAATTAGAGCAAACTGAAAAGAACAATGGAGCTGTTCATTTGCTTCCATATACCCTGTAGTGATATCTGTAAATTATGCATCAGTACTTACTGACAATGTGCCCTGTGGTTTGAAATGCAAGTTCCACTATACTTTCATCTTGATCTGATGCAGCCAAATGAAACACTGAAAATATATTCTTCCAACCTGAGCGAATGTTGGCAGCTTGAGAGTTTACCATCTGTGCTATGCACCGTACAACCATGTCTCGAATGGTAGGAGACCTAAATTATAAACAAAATATTAAATAGTAACTGAAGCTACTGTACTGATTAAAAAAACAGAACTTTTCTAAGGATCAATTTCATTTTACAGAAGCAATTCAGACAAAATAACTGATTCCAAAAGCTGGTGGTTATGTTCCCAAGTGAATCAGTTAACTGCATAATTACCTGTTTCTCTTCATTATGTGTTCAAACGGCCTTAAGAAATCCTTCTGGAATCGGAAATTAGCAAGTTCTCCTTTTTCTAAGAATTTCATTGATAATTGCCTTAAGGAATCTACTGCAAAAATAGCTACATCTTCATTAGGATTGCAGCCAACCTAGTAGTGTAGAAGTAGAAAACACACATTCGCATTAAAACTGCATTTTAAGAAATGAGTCTGAATTGTCTTTACATTTGAAGATGGAAACGGAAGAGCAGAAATCACAAATTCAGAAGTGAAACTTAAGATACAAAGTTAAAAATACAAAATAAAAAAAAATTATTAATTCAATCAATTCCTACCAGCAGCATGGCTCAGTACTTAACCAAATACGTTTCTCACTTCCTAACCTATTCAACCTGTATTTTGAAGAACACATCCCAACTTTTAGAGCTCTCTAAAGATAAACAAATGAGCTCATTAGAGCTACTTCACTGGTCAAAATGATAATACAGCAGACCCTTGCTAGAACGTGCGTCTATATAGTGCAAATTTGCTTATAGTGCGGGACCGCGCATGGATCCCAAATTTAAATTACCTTCCTTGGAATCCATGGTAACGCAGTCCCCGCGTTAACGCGGGACCGCGCATGGATCCAAAACCCCATGTTCTAGCGAAGGTCCTGTGTATTAAAAAACACAGACGACAAATAAGACATTTAATCTAGAACGACAGATTAACCCAACACTGCAAACAGCCAAAGCTTAGTTAAGAAACACAAAACACTTTTTACAACACCCAATGACCGCATATTACCACCTACAGCAGCCATTTTTAGATCTATACCATGATTAGGGCCTTACCAAAGTCACTGTCCATTTTGGTCAATTTCAGAGTCACAGGATTTTAAAAATGGTAAATTTCATGATTTCAGTTATTTAAATCTGAAATGTCACGGTGTTGTAATCGTAGGTGTTCTGACCCAAAAAGGACTTGGGGGGTTATTGGGGGGGGGTGGGTCGCAAGCATTTTGTAAGGGCGGTTGCGGTACTGCTACCCTTACTTCTGTGCTGCTGCTGGCAGTGGCGCTGCCTTCAGAGTGGGCAGTTGGAGAGCAGCAGCTGCTGGCCAAGCTCTGAAAGCAGAGTCGCCATCAGCAGCAGCGCAGAAGTAAGGATGGCATGGCATGGTATGGTATTGCCACCCTTACTTCTAGGCTGATGCATGCAGAGCTGGGTCCTCAGTCAGCAGCTGCCACTCTTTTTGCCACCCAGTTCTGAAGGCAGCAGCGCAGAAGTAAGGCTGGCAATACCATATCATGCCATCTTTACTTCTGCACTAGTGCTGACGGTGGCTCTCCGTCTTCAGAGCTGGTATGGTATGGTTTTGCCACCCCTACTTCTGTGCTTCGGCTGGCAGAGCGCTGCCTTCAGAGCTGGGTGCTCAGCCAATAGATGCCACTCTCCGTCGCCCAGCTCTGAAGGCAGCGCAAAAGTAAGGGTAGCAATACCACAACCTTCCTAAAATAACCTCGTGACCCACCTGCAACTCCCTTTTGGGTCAGGACCTCCAATTTGACAAAGATGATCTCCTCCATGAAATTTATTAAGTAGAGGGTAAAAGCACACAAAGGCCAGATTTCACAGGGAAACACCAGTTTTCATGGTCCATGATGCATTTTTCATGGCCATGGATTTGGTAGGGCCCTAACCATGATTAACAAGTTGGCCAATTTATGCCACTGCCTTTGCATTTAATACAGAATATATCAGCCTTCTGAACAGAGAATAATTAGACAGTTCAAATATGGGTTCAACAGAACAATATAGATAGCTTTAGCCCTTCTACCGTAGATTTTGTATTCTTTTTCCTTTTCTTCTTTAATGTTCTATTTCTAGCTATACTAAAGGACAGTCAGTTAGAATTGAATTTAGGTGTAAAATTTTTCAAATTTAGTTTTGGAAGGTTTTAAATAGATAGGAATCATTTTCTGATTGCGTGAGCAATTCAAATAGTGTAAGGATTAGCAAACATACCTTATTAAAATGATCTCCAATCACTTCCCAGATTCTAGACCACTGTAGTCTTATCCGACCCATGTTATAGTAAGAAATCTCTACTATCTTCTGCAGACTAAACATTCGAGGATGGGTAGCAGACAGCAGTTCATCCACAGATACGGCACAAAGCCAACGGACAAAATCCACTATTAAACAATCAAAATTCATTTAGTATTCTTTCCAAGCTTTATCAGAAGGCTACTTTGTAGATTAAGATAAAAAGTGGTAAAACTTACCAATAGCATTTCCATCCAGCCTTGTAGATCCTGTAAATATTCTGAAAAATTCACAATTTATAAAACTTCATTATTTTAAAAAGGGGCTTCTTTTACAAAAAATAGTTTATACCACAACTATTTTGCTGCTCTGCTATTGCCCAAACAGATTTCTGGCTATGAAAAAATCTAACTGCCTTAAATAAAGCATTTAAGACTTGACAGGTAAATTCTCAAAATCTCACCAAAAATGTGAATCATGATTTATTATACTTAGTAAGATTTTAGAACTGCTGTCCCTCAGCAAACTTCAAGAGAAGGTAAAGTATACCAAGAAACACAGCATTTTAAACATATAAATCAGAAAGTACTTTTCATTATGCCAGAAAGATTTGGGTCAATATTCAACATTTACAAATGACACCACATGATATAAAGTTGACCAAAGTATTTGGTCACAGTAAATACCCACAACTGACATCAGTCTTGTGTATTATGCCTAAATCCTAGACATTCGTGCATTCCTTCAAAGGAATACCACTTTGAAATACAGCTATCAATTTTGAAAACTATTTAGAACTGGGGGCCTCAGACTTCTCCATATAAAATAGCAAGATTTTTATGAAAGGTTCCTGTCTGATGCAGTTTTGAAAATAAAAACCAACATACTCCTGTAAGATTCCACTTTACTTTCAGGGAAAATCTAGAATGGTAATAAATATCAAAGACAGCATTCTTATAGATGAGTACTAGTCAGGGGGGAAATAGAAGGATGCAGTAATTGGGTAGAGAAGCAAAAGTGTTTAGTGTCAGTAGTTCTCTCTCTCTTTTTCTCCATAAAGGAGACAAAAATCTATACATTTTAACTGAAGTATTTATTCTTAAATTTATATAGAAAATCAAGATGGATCACACTTTATACAGCAGCAGCAGCTTCATTTACACCCCCTCAGTTTTGCCCCTGCAGTTATTACTAACTATCTGTAAACAGTTCCTGTTTCTCTTTTCCCAACCTTCCTTCTACCTTCTGCTATGATGAGCAACTCCTACTGTGCAATAACACAAAAACAAAATAAAACAAAAACAAGCACTTTGTGACATTGCAATATGGTGATGCAGATACAGAATTTTTGTAATTACTGGGAAGCCAAATAACCTACTTATTTTTTCTATCACTAATTGAATCTACTGTATTCCCATACTGTGAAAAGTTCATGAGGTATCCAGCTGGAAGGAAGTTAAATACTGTACCTGTCTACAGCAACAACAACACTTTGGGAACTAGTTTCTCCAATGGATTCCTGAATACTCGCTATCTGCTTCCAGTCCACATTTCCTCCAACTATAGGGAACAATCAAAAAAAGAAAAGGGAGGGGAGAGGAGGACAGAGAGGAAAGTATTTATGTCAGTATCAAAATAATTGAATATATTTGTATTTACGATGAAGGCAAGTAGACCAATTTTTTCCTTACCTGTTAAACTGGTCATCTCATTGAGTTGGGGTTGCTCCCCCAAACTTGCTTCAAGAGAATCCTCTCTCCAGATTCCATTTCTGTTGGAACCAAAACTCCCAGAAAATACTTCCAAAAAATGCAAATAGGAAGAGTCCTATCGGATTTTCAAGTTAGCTCTTCTGGTTTTTGCATCTTTGGAAGCATTTTCTGGAAGTTTTGGTGTTGAAACTGGATAATTAGTAATAGCGTCTGGTGCCTGGAGAGAGAATTTGCATATTCTGCCAGGAGCAAGTGAACAGAGCTATCAGGATTGGCGAAGGGCTACTCCATGCAAATGAGGAAAAACTAATCTCAGAGAGCAATGTCCCTAACACCATAAAATACAAAGAAAAACAACTAGAAATAAATGAAAATACTTATTATGAGAGCTAGAAACTGTGGCCAAGATTTTTTAAAAATCAGCCCCTAAATTAAGGCTCCTAAATCCACATTTCGGGAACTTTCTGAAAATCCTGGTCAAAACCAATAAAAACCAGAAACAGTGAATTAATATTGCCATGGTGTCTTATTAAGGACATGACTCTTAGGCACTGCAACACACAGAGAGTGTTGAATTGTTCTAAAACAATCTATTAGGAAAAGGAGCAGAGTAGAGTCAGAGTTCAAGGCCAGAAGGGATCTCATCATATCATATAGTCTGACCTCCTGTATATCACAGGCCACCCAGCATCCCCTACACTAAACCCAACAACTCAAACTAGACAAAATATTACAGCCCACAGCAGACTAAACTGTTATGGGCAACACGTGGAGAACAAGAGGGACTGAACTGCACCAGCACCCACAGTAGAGTATTCAATGAAAGCCAATTTTTTCCAATTTTAGAATCTGGCAAACAGAAAATTATTGTTTTTTTCTTAAGTCTCCCAAAAATTTTTCACTCAGGGGTTTCCCCTCTATGACAAGAAAGTAGAGTCAATTCAATTGTTATAGCTTACCTACTTGGTTCCTCACTCTTCCAAAACTGAACAAGAAGTTGTAGCAAATTCTTATGTGAATATTAATTGTTAATTTTCTATTTTTTTAAAAATATGTACATCACCCTCACTAGCTTGCAGAAACTAAGTGATTTATTTGTATTAGTGAAATTGATGTAGGTCCAGATTGAGAGAGGCCATAATGAGAGAAAGAAAATAACCAAGCAATGTTTTCCATTCTTTCCAAAACAGTCTCCCCTCAATCTGTCACAGAGGAAGGAGTAAAAACAATAAACAGATGAAGTGATGGAGGAAAAACAAAAGTAGTGAGAAAATAATATGGAAAATAAGAATTGCAAGTTTTGCTTAGGAAAAAACAGAGTTTATTTTGAGACCATCTAATTTCTTTAGGGTTTATTTTCCTCTGACAGGATGTGTCTGCTGTGGTAATTGTGACGAGGTAGATATTCAAGACCAGGTGGCTGCTTTACAAAATTCCTTCAGCTGAGGCTCTAGCTGTGCGTATAGTATGCTTTTCAACAGTGGTTTAAAAGCAAGTACACCAGCTTCTGCAATGCAATACTCGATCCAGTTAGAGAGAAAGAGAATTTAGAAGTTTTGGCTTCTAATAATTTTGGATGAAAAGTTTAAGTGACAATGGGACTAACCAACTCAGGGATTCAAAAGAGAGTAGAGAAGGCTTTAAAAATAAACACGTTTACGTCCTATGGTGGAGAAAGTTTTGGATGGTGGCTTGACTTATTTTGCTGACTCCCAGAGTCTTAAAATGTGGGGGAGCAATACCAGGGAAAATCTCTACAATAAATTTGGAACCTCCGATGTTAAGGATGTGAATCTCTAAAGAGCATATACTGGGAGATATACATACTTTAATGATACAAAAGAACTATAGGACTGGAATTCTAAAAATCTTTGAATCAGGTCACTGGCCATGTCCAGTGAATCAACTTAAGTATTTTCTCCAGATTACAGAGTAGCCTTTCAGGGTAGTCAGTTCTCTGGATGTTGCAAGTGTTTCAGCCACTTTGAGAACTTGATCTGGTCAGAACTTTCTGTTTCAACATGGAGGCTCTCAGGTTTGATTAGCTTGGATTTGGGTGTTATAGAAGTCTCTTAGTGAGGAGATGCAACCTGTTAAGAAGCTCTGGATGAAGAAGCAGGTGCATCTGTCAGGTCAGAGAACCCTGTCCTCCTCTGGCACTTTGTTTTTAATATGGAACTAGTGGCATAAATTGTAGGTGGAAGAGAGTATGGAATGTAGTTCCATGAACGAGGCATAGCATCAATTCCAAAAGTTATAAGGTCTCTTTTCCAACAGAAGTGCAGTCTCACCTTCGCAGTTCAACTTGATAGAAAGAGCTTACCTTCTGGGAGTCTCAATGTGCCTGTTAACTTTGTCTGCACAACCCCTTCGTTTGATTTATTGCTTACCTGCTGAGCCAGTCACCTTCCCATTATATATGTCTTTGTGAATACAAATTAAAAGGACAGAGCCTGTTTGACCCAGGTGAAGGATATGCAGTGCCTCCCTGTAAAGGGACAAGCTTCCCATTCCTGTTTATTAATGTACAGTATGTTACTGTTGCATCATCTGACATAATCTGGACATGGATTTAAGGGAGGCTTTCTTGGAAAGGCTACCTGGGCTAATCTGGTAGCACTTCATTCTGGCAGATGGATGTTCCTTTTCAAATCCATGCCACACATTAAGTGACCCAAACATAATGCCTGAATTGATTACTTTACTGCCTGGTAGGATGCAGGTGTGGAAATCATACGTAACCGTTGCCCTTTGATTCCACTAATGGAGATATGAGAGTACAGATTGCGGAAACACAATTCTCTGTGTCTGCAGACAGAATCACTGCATGTGCCACTATGATCAGAGTGTGACTGCAATACAAGAGACTATGATCTTTGGTGTTATAGTAAGAAAAGGATTAATGAGAGGTTGGCCCTTTAAATCTAATATCTAAGTACTCCTGTTCTTTTTGTGGCTACAGACTAACACAGCTGCTACTCTGAAACCTAATATAAAATGTAGCTTTTGAACTGATCTTCTGTGGAAAAAAATTATGGCCTATAGTGAACCTGTCTGTATTCATGCAGAACTAGGAGAGTGAAAACCTGCCCCTCAGAAGAAAAAGTGATTATGGCTCTACTGTATATTCTTCATAGTAAGGAAATGATCAGGAAGAGCCTGGGCTGTTCTAGACCTCAAGAAGCTGAACAGGTCCATGCAAAAAGAAATGTATTCAGAGCAGAACTCTTCTCAATCAGGAGGCCTTTTCACAGACAGAAAACCCAGGAGGTGATCTGTTTACTCCATTTGATCTGGACTGCCATGATGGGAAAAGAGGAATATGAAGAGAAAGCTCAGTGGATGATCCCACTTGATAAACAAAGCACCAGAAATTTGCCACCTTTCTCCCCCCAAAGGGCAGAGGGAAAGAGAGAGAGAGAAAAAAAGGTTTTGCCTACTGTTGCCCCAAAATACGTGTTACAAATCAGGACACTAATGGATAGGGCAGGAACACTTAACTGCCATTCTGTTTGCACAGCAAGATACAGAGATTCTGTCACAAGAGGAAAAGGGGTATTTGCCTCTGGAGTTTGCCTCTGGTATTTGCAAGAATGAGGTTCAGTTCAAAACGTGTTGGGCTGGAGGGAAGAGGTCAGCCTACAGAAAAATTCTTTAGTTGATTCTTGTCAGAATCACCTGCCTTGGGAATGTTCTCCTTTCATAAAGGAAGTGTTGAGGGAAAAAACAGAACTGTTAAACCTCTAGGATTTATTAATAAAAAACACCACACATGTCCATACATGGATACTGTGGTGCAATTCTTAATTTTAGACTTTTTTGTGGGTTACCATAATTCTCACCTAGAAGGGAGAAACTTTTCTTAGAGGACAAACACATTACTCCAACTTGCGAATTCATTCTGCACTCATCCACAGATAAGGGAGACAAAGTCTCTATCTTATTTCTGAGTTCTCCTGCATGGGATTAAGAGGATTTAGAACTCCCAACTTTTCTCCAAGGATATGGCAGAGTATTTTCAGTTTCTGTTTACTTTTAAACTTCTTTTCCTAAATCTAAATCTTTTATCACTTATTCCACTGGGGAGGCTGATGGAGGTCATCCGTCGCCCCCGTCCTCCCACCCATGCAGCTGGTGCCGCGGGCTCCCTCCCTCCCCCGCCTAAAATTCAATCAGGGATATTTATGGTATAAGTCATGGACAGGTCATAGGCCGTGAGTTTTTGTTTCTTGCCCATGACCTGTCCATGACTTTTACTAAAATACCCATGATTAAATAGTAGCCTTAGACATGAGTATTTTTCCCTTGAAAAAAACTATGCCTGTATAGATGTGCATACATACTTGGATATTTAACAGGAAGAATACTGCTGGAAAGCAGTAATGTCAGAAGGGACCTTGAGTGACTCTGGGAAGCAAATTAAAATGCAAGTTTGCAGCCTAAGAGAATAAAACCAGAATAAAGGTAAATTGATTTGGACTTGCATGCTTCAAGAGAGAACTATCCTGGGCAGTGAAGCTGTAAACTCTCTTTTACAGGGACTAGAATACTGTGTGCCTCAACAATAGCAAAACCTGTAGCAGTGTGGGGAGAGTGGATGGAGGCAGGTCACAAAGGGAGCCAGGGAAAAGGATTGGCTGAGGAGTCAGGGCTGATATTGGGCTATGGAATAGACTGGGACGACAGCCCTCAGACCCCTGGCTGGGGAGCAATACCAGGCAGCTAGTAACAGAATGATAACTGCTCCAGGAAACGTGTTGCATGACAGAGAAATCTTTAGCCAAGACTCAAGCTTTCACCAGACAGTGTGGAAAGCTGTTCTCATGAAGCAAGAGGGAGTCTGGCATCATATTAAAATCAAATTTAGAAAAATCAAACGTTTCTGTTTAATGGTGTGCCTGGGTACTTGAGAAATAAAACTGGGCATTGTAGGGAGTGCCTGAATTGTATCTACAACCTTCATATGTTTCCATGGATTTACTGTTGTGTTACTCCCCACTCTCAAACAGATTTCTTGAACTACAACCTTAATTTTAATTTAGATTTTTTTGTACATTTGTTTGGCTTTATTTATTTATTTTTGGTGTTATGGAATGGGTGTGAATTCAAGAAAGTTTTATTTTCAGTTACATAAAATGTTCCAACTTGTTGGTTTTAATGGGTTTATTTATCTAACATTGAAGATGGCACATCTTTTAAAAAATAACAAGTTTCTGTCTAATTAATCAGAAATATAACATCCACTTTTTATCATAATGTAATAATAAAGAATCTTACTGATGGAATGAAGTTTGGCTCTCAAAACTTTTTCTATAACAAAGTAGCCACTTAAGTAGGTAACATATTAAGATAAACAATTTGAATCAAGTGTTAAACTAATCATTTAAATCACTGTAATTTAAACCAATCCACCCTGCATATTTCTCACAAAAAAGTCCACAGGGTGTATCAATCAATCCACATTCATAAATCTACATCCCAATTTTATTTGTATGCAAGTTTCGCAAAACAGACATATTTGGTACAGCGAATTAGCAATATTGCTCAATCTAGCAACACAATACCTTTAGTATGAAGTACTTATGTGATCAGCTACGTTTTAATTTCCTCTAAGAAAGTACTATAATATTAATAATATTGCAATGAAGCCATTTTATGCCATTCCCCACCCTGTATCCCCCACAAAGTGACAATACATAGATAAAAAGTATTCTTAAACATATTTAATTTGGGAGTAAATATCTCAATCACAGTCCTGCATTTGTATAGCAACAGAAGAAATATTTTAAATAAATAAGGATTAAAATGACTTTTTTCCATAATTATGCCTCACTTCAATAAAATATCTCTGGCAACCGCAAGTTGAGAACCAAATTTATTCAAATATTATACGTCCATACGAAGCTGGATAACTAAACTACTTAGAGCATTCATATTACTCACCTAATCCCAGGCCCACAAATTCATCGGGTGCCTGATCCTTCGTTCCAGTAAAAGAACCTTCCCTGCCTCTCACTGTCCCAGAGATGTAACGTGGTTTTACTCCAGTTCCTATTAATTGTGCCAGCTCAAGTTGACTAATACATTTCAGAATCTAAATTAACACAAAACAGAAACTATTTAACAGCGAGAAGTGGATTTTAAAAATATTTAATATCCCCATTCACTTTTATAAAATTCTTTATGAACGGGCAGATTTCAGGGTTTTAAAAAATAAAATTCTCATTTACACACATACATTTTACACATCCAGACTATATGTGTACCACAGAATATGGCAAAAATTAACAATAATCTTTTAAAAATACAGTTACTATCACTTCACTTTATGAACCCAATCCTGCAACTTTATTCATGTAAGGGCTGTAGAACTGGGTCCAAAATATGCAAGTCTGTGAAGATACAAAATAAAATTAAAAACATCATATACATGTGTACATATAAACATCCACTCTATATACATACATACATAGCACATACATACTCAAAACCCATTGTACTCCTGAGGGAATTGTGTGCCAGGACATGGACTTGGCAGTGATACTGCACCCAACCCTGATACAGCGCAAGGGCTTGACCTTCCCCAGAAACAGCCTGGGGCCCTGGCATAGTAGGTGTGGGCAGGCAGGCTCAGCCCAGCAGGATCCAAGTGTGGAGGAGCTTAGAGTGGGGGGATCCAGATGTGGGGTGAGAGCGTTCTTTGTGGGACAGTCTGGGTGCAGGTGGGTCTGGGGGAGAATCTGGATATACAGGGGCTTGTTGGCGGGGAGGAGGGAGGTGAGGGGGGAGTTCTGGTTGCAAAGGCAAAGGGACTCTGTAGATGGGGTCCAGGTGAAGGTGGCTGGGGCTCAGCTGGGGGGTCTGAGTATTGGGGGCTCAGGAGGGGGTCTGGGTGCCGATGGAGTGGGGCTTTGTGGGGTGGGGCTCCAGGTGAGGGGGGCTTCTAGAAATGATCTCCATGGGGGGTGAGACTCATTGGGAGGGAGGATCCATTGTGGTTGGCTCAGCAGGGGGTAGGTCTGGGTCCAGGAATGAGGGTTCGGATGCAGGGGGTGGGTCTGGGCCCAGGAATGGGGGTTCAGATGCAGGGGGTGGTCTGGAAGCAGAAGGGATACAGGTGTGTGTGTGTGGGAGGGATCAGCGCGGTGCGGTCTCGGTGCAAGGATGGGGGTCCAGATGCAGATGTGTACGGCTCAACCAGGATTCTGGGGTCAGGGGAGAGGGAAGACTCAATGGAGTTGTGTGTCTGGGTGTGGGAGCATCTAGATGCATGGGGGTTGGGTGGACAAGGGAGCTGCTTTCCACTGCGGCTAAGGAGTGATGGGGCAGGGTGCAGAGCCAAGAGAGATTTCTGGGGGTGGGTCTGACCCAGTCCTCACCATTCCATGCAGGGGAAATGTGCTCCTCTCCCACCTCCAGCCCAGCCAGACTACCAGCTGCTGAGTGCAGGGAGGTAGGACTTGGTGTGCATGCATGCATCTCCGGGTGCAGGGGGTTGCAGATGAGGCTTGGCACAGTGGAGGTTCAGGTGCAAGGGAGTAAAGCTTGGTGGGGGTCTGGGTATAGATGTATGGAGGTTGAGCAGATGTGGGGGAGGAGGCCTGGGTCACACACCCCTGCCCCCCGCAGTAATTTACCTCTTCACTGGCTGCTACAGGCGACCTAAACAATGCACCTGCACTGCTGGGGAGGGGCATGTGGCTGCTCTTGCAGCTCCCTTTGAATCCCCATCAGAAAGTCATTTTTCTGCAGGGAAGCAAAGAAATCTGTGGAGGACATGAATTCTGCATGTGTACAGTGGCACAAAATTCCCCCAGGAGTAACACTGTATACAAAATCAATGTATTTTCATGTACATACTTTCTTATAGTTAAGAATGAACTACTCTTGTACCTCATGCCATGAATTTCCTAAATAGTTTCCATCTGTATGAGCCACTGTGATGAGTGTTTTTATTGTGTCAATATTCTTCTGTTTCATTTCAGTTATACCAGAACTCACTGTAAGCAAAGTAAATCTTGCTAGTGCTTGGACATAAGCATCTCTTTCAAGCTACAGAGGGAAACAAAAATGAGTTGTTTCTGTTAGTTTACATAACTTGTCAATGTCTAAATCTCTTTTGGTTCCTTTATGTATTATGGAGGCAATCAGACATTAATTTTTATTTTGAAATCGCATCTCTTATAATAATCCCATGCACACATGAAAAGTGTATTAGGAATATAGCATCAGATGTTAGTTCTGTATGCCCACTCTCTTTGAATAATTGTATGCACCACCCATCTATGCAGTAATATGAGCTGTTTGGTTTATACAGCCCATATCCCTAGCTTACCCTCCATTGACATAGATTTCAACCTCAAATAGCTGGTTGCAAGACCTCAATGGCAACTACACTGAAAAGTAGGGAGCCATTACAGTCATGAAATTTAATACTGATTGTTGCTAAACTCATCTGCAAAATCTCTTAGCTTACTGAAACTTAAAAACAGGGGAATTTTCAATGAGAACCTATATGTTACTAAAAAAAATAAGGTAGGTTTCATACAGCTGAATTTCAAAACATTATATTAACTTAAAGCATCCCTCTTTCTCTAATGAGCTGTAAGATAAGGCTCTCCTTGTAAAACTGTAAACCTGGGAAGGTAAGGTGTCAAATGTAGCAGTCTAAAGCATGTCATTTTAGTAATTTCTTCTGAAACCTGATGCTACATTTTGTATTTCAAGTTAACATAAACAAATATTCAAGACATCCCAACAGATGAGATGCACTCACTGTATAAAACTGTAAGGGAAAAAAAGATATGATTCCCCAGCAGCCTCTCCCCAGTTGAAAGATACTATTGCCCATGCCCAAGTGCTGCCTTGCCATGATCTGCTGACAGACCAGAACAAGTCCTCGGAGAGAAGATCCAAGAGATATTTATTAATTGAAGGCAGAGACCTACATTATGCATCTGTGTGTTCAGAAAAAGAACTACTATAAAATGAACTTGCCAGTTCCTGAGCTTTAGAACATCTGAGTGTAGGAGCAACTCTTCCTGGGTAGGTGAGTGACTGACCTACCTTCCATGTGAACAGAGTAGAGCTACAAAGAACAAGAGAAGGGGTTTCTACATGTGTATAACTGATGTGTGTGGATGGCTTATTCATGTAAAGGCCAAAGGCCAGAAACTACATTCTTTGGAAAAGGAAGCTCATTACAACTCCATTTCTCATATGAACTTATGGAAGGAAGGAAGTAACTATGAGGAGATTAGAATTGATCTCACAATGAGTATTTGTGGTTACAGCTCCTGGAAAGAGGGTGTCTTATAAATCTGATTTGGATGATACCGGAGGACATATCTTTTCCCTTTATCTTTTTAATAAAACATGGACCTAGCCTGCAGAATTCCACTTCTGCAAAGTCACGAAACAGATATTAATTACAAAATGCAGTGAGCTGTTTGGGAATTTATAAGGCAGGTTTTTAGATAAAAGTTAAAGAGCAAAAGAGCTGAAACAAAATGTGCTACAAGCAGAACAGACATCCATTTTGTTGGGTACAATCTAGTATCTTTTCTATATTTGTGAAAATCCTCAGATAAGAAGTCAGCAATGGCCAATTGGTAGTAAACAGAAATTCTGTGTGGGCTGCAAGGTTTATAAAAATTCCAGTGTATATGAAGTCTAAGAATTTACTGCTAATTTATTTCACGTAGAAAATACTGGCAGCAGCATCAGACTCTAGTATAGCTAAATGTTCGATAAACCTGTGGGATTACATAATTCAATGGGCCATATTCAATACTGACTGGCATTCTACTTTACTCTGGACTTAGGCAGAGTGAGCACAGTTCAATCAGAGGAACACTCTCCCATGATACCATCAGATGAAGAGGGACTGCTGAACAAAAAGACTCAGCAATCAGAGTCAGATCTCCCATGAAGACAAAAGCAGTAACAGAGGAATTTAAGGCACTCTTCTCATGGCAGATGTTCTCTTTTCCCTCATGAAATGGGAAAGAAAGAGTGATGCCTTCTTCTTACTAACCACCACTACTACAGAGGGGGAGAAAAACAACAAAAGAGCCCACCCATCAACTAAAAAGGATACGTGAGCTGAAATACACAAATTAAGCACAGCCCTTGAGGACTCCAGTCTGGAAAAATCATGGAGCAGGGTTGAAATAACTGGCTCGGTGGATACAGAGAAAGCGGTGGATGTGACATACTTCGACTTTAGCAAAGCTTTTGAAATGGTCTTCCACAGTATTCTTGCCAGCAAGTTAAACAAGTATGGATTGGGTGAATGGACTATAAGGTGAAAAGAAAGCTGGCTAGATCATTGGGCTCAACAGGTAGTGATCAATGGCTCGATATCTAGTTGGCAGCCGGTATCAAGGGGAGTGCCCCAGGGGGGCCGGTTTTGTTCAACATCTTCATTAATGATCTGTATGATGAGATGGATTGCACCCTCAGCATGCTCCGGGATGACACTAAGCTGTGGGGAGAGGTAGATACGCTGGAGGGTAGGGATAGGGTACAGCGTGACCTAGACAAATTGGAGGATTGGGCTAAAAGAAATCTGATAAGGTTCAACAAAGGACAAGTGCAGAGTCCTGCACTTAGGAAAGAAGAATCCCATGCACAGGCTGGGGATCTACTGGCTAAGCGGCCATTCTGCAGAAGACCTGGTGATTACAGTGGATGAGAAGCTGGATGAGAGTTAACAGATGCCAAGAAAGCTAACAGCATATTGGGCTGCATTAGTAGGAGCACTGCCAGCAAATCGAGGGAAGTGATTATTCCCCTTTATGTGGCACTGGTGAGGCCACATCCTGCACCCAGTTTTGGGCTCACCACTTCAGAAAGGATATGGACAAATTGGAGAGAGTCCAGCAGAGGGCAACGAAAATGATTAAGAGGCTGGTGCACATGACTTATGAGGAGAGGCTGAGGGAACTGGGCTTTTTAGTCTGCAGAAAAGAAGAGTGAGAGGGGATTTGATAGCAGCTTTCAACTACCTGAAGTGGGGTTCCAAAGAGGGGGGAGCTAGGGTGCTACTCAGTGGTGGCAGATGACAGAGCAAGGAGCAATGGTCTCAAGTTGCAGTGGGGGAGGTCTAGGTTGGATATTAGGAAAAACTATTTCACTAGGAGGGTCATGAAGCACTGGAATGGGTTAGCTAGAGAGGTGTTTTTTTAAGGCCTTGCTTGACAAAGCCTTGGCTGGGATGATTTAGTTGAGGATTGGTCCTGCTTTGAGAAGGGGGTTGGACTAGATGACCTCCTGAATTCTCTTCCAACCCTGATCTTCTATGATTCTATGATCTGGTATAAGATATGGAGTGAAAGCCCCAAGACAGACTTGTGTTACAGCATCAGATTCACTTCAAAACCACAATAATGAAAAAAACAGATTTTTAAAATGAGATTTTATTGTGCTCAGAGGTGAGGATGCATGGCTCACAGAACTGTGCTGTGCTGTTCAGGAAAAAATCCATAAAATCAGAGAGACCCTTCCAGATATTAATGTTATGATTTTACCATGATGTATAAAATACTGACTGTTCTTAGAAAGTGGTCTTGGGTAACAATCCATCTATAATTCTTCAACAAGACTGACATAACATGAGAACACCAGTAGGAAGGTGGGAGAAAAATTTAGCATGGAACAGACAACATATTTCTCAAACATTCTTATAAGGGAAATTTACCAACCATCCCTACATCCCCAAATAGTCTTGTGTCCAAAATGGGCAATACTTATCAGAATCTTGCACAATAGGAACTTCCTACTCTAAACAAGAGAAATAAGCACAGTATCTTAGAGATCACTGAGCGGTAATTGTTGGCAAGCCATAATTATTTTAATGGCAACCAAGATACAGAACTCTCCAGAACCTGAAGGTAATATCACGGTCCTCACTTAAGAGGGAAAAGAACCAATAAACAATAAATTTTCCTTTGAGATTGAGGATCAATCATCCAGAAAAATAAGCAGAAAGTCCTGAATGACAAGGAGCAACCTACAAAGTCAATGAGATAAATTCCTATGTTTTGACAGTGGCCAATTCCAAGGAGCTGTTCCTCAGTCTATATTGAAAATTCTGACATGCTGCTTTCAGTAAATTATTCATGGACCATTAGTTGCTTTTCACAATTTAAAGACAGTTATGCTGACCAGCGTGCCTTTCATGTTGCCAATACACTTGCTCAAAAGAAAATATGTTACATCACACTGAAGCTGCAGTGTTTTATTCTCTGATGGCAAGACAGATTCATTCACTGCTGCCCATAATACTTTTGAAAGTGGAAGACATTGGCTTCTGCTGAGAGAGACTCCTGCACTCCTATTGCTAGTATGAGAAAGCAATTATTAAACTGCCAAAAAAGTTATAAGAGGGAGATTACTAGTTTCAGTAGGTTATAGTGTAAATGTGTTTAACTTAGGGATCACTTTTTTAATAATTAAAAGTTTATTTTCTATTTTCAGTAGACTCATTTAAAATTGTGGTGTCAAATATAAAAGAATTCAGCCTTCATCCCAACCACCAACATATACTCTCAGATTATGGCAGATCAGTACATTTATTGGCCATTTCCCTATACTGGCAGAATATTATGTTCAACAGCTGAGAGTTTAAAGCCATCAAAAGAAACTGATTCCCAAGTTTAATCAGTATTATCCACAAGAGCCTGTGAGTCTGGAATTCTTGACATCCCATTTTATGCGAGATGCATTAATGCATTATGTTTGGAAAGACATACCCACTGCCACAGAGTTAAAATGATATCCAATTACACAAGTCTCAGAATAGCTAAGGTCTCTCACTAAAGTTGAGCATAATGTTTCCACCAAGGTTCAGTGAACTACAAATTTTCAACTACACAATATATTTGAAAAAGATTCATGTTAAGAAACAGAACCTTTTGTGGCAAGATTTAAGACGAAAATAAAAAAAAGTTTGTTCATCTGAAAACTCGTCTTTGTATTCCTGTATATATGGAAACAAAGTTTTACAAACATCTGAAGTAATTTAGAATTTAAAATAAACTCAATGCACTCAGTTAAAACCAGGTACAGTAATAACTTCAGAACAAGGAAGTCACTGGGTATTGCAGGACTTACATCTTCAGGTAATGATGTAAAGAACTTAGTGAATGTACTACCATTCCATTAACAGCACCTAAATCAAAATATTCTCGTATTATCTTAACATTTAACATTACCTGAATGCTGAAAATGCATGCAATCCTGATTGCACATCGTATGCCTTCCAAACAAAGAGATGCAACCTCTGTATCATCACAGTCTTGTAGACCCACACTGAATGCAGCAAGGAATGGTGTCCATGCCAACTGGAATAATAAAACCACACACCTTACATTAATTTTTAATATTCCATCTCAATAAGAGAAAACTTTATTCCAACAGAAAAAGAAGTATAAACATCACTGTTTCTCGCTGAAAAATAATAAAAAAAACTAAATGCTTAATCCACAACAACTTCGGAGTGGACTTTCTACTAAAAAGAAATGGGAAGCAGAAATAGGGAAAAGAAGTTATAAGGCAAGGAGATGATTTTGGACCAACTGCAGTGTAATACAGACACACAGGTTCTAGGGACAATGCAGTCTTGTCCAAAGCATTTTTTAAATTATAAATGTTTGTTATCTTAGGCAGTGCCAGGGGTTCTAAAAGAGAGAAGCTGTGTGTAAGTTATATATTGTGGATATTGTTTTTATATTATCTAGATAACAGTTCTCCATATGCATATATAATTCTTTGCATAATCAGATACAAATAAATATATTTGTATATAAAGTTCTGACAATAGCCCCAAAACTTAATTGCACAGTGAAAGGTGCAATTCAAATTTGCTGAATGGTGCCATCCTGACACACAATTTCAGAGAATTGCTCCCATATAAAGAGTCAGATTGACAAAAATGTAACTGTAGAGTTCTTGAAAAACTGTTAATGAAAATATTTATCCTAGTGCATGCCTTATTTGTTAGGGGAAGTAAGATAGCTGAGCGGAGCAGCCTATCTATAGCATATTATTATAATGATTTTATATTAGTTAAACAGCATGGCTAACTACTATTTGGCCTTCTTCATATGATGAAAAAACCCTAACTATACAATAATCATCCCTACCAAGGTGCAAGGGGTGGAGATAGAAGGAAAGACAGTTTTTCCCCTCTCCAGGGAAGGGGATCCTGACATTCCTTCAGTGACATAACTTTCAGTACTTCAGTTTGAATTTTGAATGGATAGAAGGGGAGATTAGATTTCTATTACTTTAGCACGTCTTTTTCCTTTTCTTTTCACATTGAGATTTTCCATAATGTTTTTGTGGACAGCAATACTATAAGTCATTAAGAGTGTTTCTAATGGGACACTGTTTGCATACTACAATTTTGCTGTATGGTGTGTTATACATACAGTTAGAGTCACATTATGGTGAATTTCTAGAATTTCTTCAAAACGTACCATTTGCTCATTTAGGATGAAAATCATCCCTTACGAAGCACAAGTCTTATTTTGAGGATTTAAGTGGTTCACAGGCCTTGTGGTGGCACACAAGGTGAATTTCACCTGCACTTATTTTTATCATGATATACAACATCACTAGGTTATAAATTTCACTACTTCATTAACAGGAAAAAATATGCATACAGATTTGAGAATGCTTACAGAACCCAGAAAACCAGGATGGAGTGAGCAAATATTTATTCTTTACTACACTGTAATCACTACTTTGAGATGATAATTACGATTCCAATCACTGGCTCTAAACATTAAGCTGTATTATTGGTTCTTACAATTAGTTAATGACTGGGAATGATAAAAGGATGAATGTCTTGGAACTGAGTCTAGTACACCTCCACCTTGATATAACAAATTTGGATATAACGCAGTAAAGCAGCACTCCGGGGGGGTGGGGGGGGTAGGGGAGGAAGAGAGGTGCACACTCCGGTGGATCAAATCAAGTTCGATATAACACGGTTTCACCTATAATGCAGTAAGATTTTTTGGCTCCTAAAGACAGCCTTATATTGAGGTAGAGGTGTAATTAGAAACTCAAAGAGGAAGAGATATATCCACTGGAAGCTCACATTACAGCTTTGGGTTTTTCTCCATTTAAAAAGAGATGGGCTTTGCAGATATTCTTCTCTCCAAAGTAGAGAGAAAATTTTATAAAAATGGGAAGTTTGTTATTTTACATATGCTATGTGACTGACATCACATTCCTTAACTTAGATGGATCAATTTCAGTTTTTTAAAAAATACTTAGGAAACTCACACATGCATAAATAATGTCTGTCACAGTTCAAGGCAACTGCACCTGTATTCCTACACTGTGGTCCAGCAAGGGCACCAACTCAAGGCTCCTGGCTTCTCAGCCATCACCACTCTTGGACAGAGACCCACATATCCCTCCTGCCAGGCATTTATCCAGGCTGCACTGTTCCGTGCCTACACTATGTTATTCCCAGTAAGCCAGACTCCCTAGACAAACCAGCTCTGCTTTTGCCTCAGAGGATATAAACAGTATCATTGCCCTCAGTTATAAGTTACCACACAGATCTTTCTAAGCAAGCCTATTTAAATGCAAGGTGAAAGCATTACAGAGACAACCTATTAAAAACAACAAAGGAACCTATATGCATCATGAAAAGCTTATCAGAGGTCACCTCAACTCTAAGGTCTTCCAGGTGTCAGTCTTTCCAACCCTTCCTTAAGGATTGCCCCCCCACAACCTGGACAGAAAGGTCTGCCTGTCTGTATGATCAAAAAAAAAAAAAAAAAAAGGCCCTCATTCAGTTTAAACTCAGGGTATTTATCGGTTACCTTTGAAGAATCCAATTTGAATCAATTTATGCAGGCCTGTTCAGATGATGGTACCGCTCTGGATGCGTTAAAATCTGGGTGAATTTGCCTAATCACACTAACTGTCCTTTGTTCCTGGAGAGCTGTGAAAGCACCTTTACTTGTTAAGCTCCCCACTTCTGGAGCCCTTCCACCACTATAGGGAAATGGTCTAGCAGGAGAGAAAGGCTCTGCCAGTTCCCCACTGCTGGAGCCCTTCCTCACCACAACAAAAGGTCCTGGCAGTGAGGAGCTGCTGAACCCTTTCTCCACAGCCTCCCTGCTTCTGGAGCCTTTCACTGACACTTGTAGCCACAAACAACAATGTGGACGTAGTGAGCTTTTCATGCCAGCACATAGCTAAACTTACATTACACACCGCCATCAGTGGGGTGTAGTGTAGATGAAGCCAGACTGTGCAACTCCCTACCCATTCTGAAGTCTCACTGTTTCTGTCCTGACTCAGGTAACAGCACTGCTGGGCCTGCACACGACTGCCGGCTCCATACCATTTTCTCCTTTCCCAGGTTTGACTTCCTGATGTTACCTGGCCCAGTGGAGGGATCAGGAACTGATAGTGGGGGATCTGGGATGCATGCAGCATTCAGGCTGAAGTGCAGGGGGAATTGCAGTGAAGGAGGATTTTCTCCTCACAAATATCTCTCACCCTGCCCTGTCTTTAGTAGCTAGAAACTCTTCAACAAGCCACCCAATAGCAACACATAATCGACAGAAAGGTAGCCAGTTCCCAGATGTTTCAGGTTTTAATTTAATAAAACAACTCTTTGAGCTAACCCAATAATAAATTTCACACCCTATCAAAGCATCAGATTGTGTGTGCTGGTGAAGTGATGTGGATAACTGCTTGCTGAAGGCTGGAATGAAACCACCACTGTGTCTTTTGTTGGCTTTGCAGGCTTGTTTTCATCCTGTTTTTCTGCTGTTTCTGTGCCCTTAAACTTCCTTATTTTTCTCCCTCCATGCCTGTGGCTTCCTTCCTCTTCCAACAGGAGCTTGGTCTTTTCCCTGTAGCTCTCTTGTGGCCTACAGTGCAGTTCTTCTGCAAAGTCTCCTCTTCATGGAGTTCATATTTTTCTGTCCTTTTTGTCTCTCTCCTCTTTGGGCTGGGACTTTTCCTGCCCTCACAGCCCTACAAGAGCCGTAGCTCTCTCCTCTTTCTATTCTACAGCGCACCTCTGACAACGCAGCTTGTTCTGGATGTTGTTCCAGTGCTTAGGGATGAGGAAAACAACCCCTCCTTGCTCTGAGTAACTTCACATACTCTTTCTTCCTTTCTCCTTGTTCCGACACTATGTTTGTTGAAGTGCAGGCAGAAGTGAAGAGCACAGGGGTATATACGGTTGCATCCAGGGCAAGCACTTTACTACTAATAGCGTGGAAGTGGTTGAATAATTAGCATTTATTCCAGGTGTAATGAGACCTATAGTATTAACTCTAAGTAATTCCTACTTCAGCAGGAGTTTGAACTGATAATCCCACTCCAGGTTGGTTCAGGAGTAAGCCACTTTCTAAGGGAGTACTCTTCTCAGTAATCAAAGACATCTGATGCTCTGCTCTGCATTTGACAGTGTTACCGTGATAGACAGAGACACATTTGAAAATATCTGCTTAATCTGGGAGCTGTTAATCTGAAAATCAGTTTTTAAGCGGGGCAAATAGAAGATTGCTTAGATCTACACCAAGGTAAGGACAAGCAATTCAGAACCACACATTAGCAAAGATGTATCAAACACTAACCTGCTCCTCCCATTGCAAACACTAAAAAGTAAGAAAATATTTTAAGTTATTGCACACCTTTTCACTATACCCAAGAGCCCACAAATTCACAATTCCACTAAAAGCAACAGACTGTTTTGTTAGAATGAACTTCCTTTGGCCAACACACTACATACAACAAATTAAATCTCCCTCAGAATGAAGAGGAATTCTTAACCAGAGAGCTGGGCTGTGTAACAGTTACTGACTATTGCCTTGTCATTTCCCTCCTATGCAAATCCCTTCACGCTACTGCCTTCTCTCAACAAATATTTACAATTTCTCATTCTTTCCTCATCCTTTACCCCGCACATTTCTCCTCAATTTCTCTTTTACCTTTTTGGTTCCTTGTTTGAGGATGTCTCCCCACCACCTTTTTGAGCAATTCCTTTTTAAAATAAAAAGCACTTACTTTAAAAATACACCCCTTTTCTTCAGCTTTAGCTGTAGTAGATAAAGGGCATCAGTTCCTCCTTTGAAATTAGGCCTTACTGGTAGGCAAAATAATGAGAGGATGAACTATTTCACCCATCACTCCCTTTTGGGGGTCCTTAAAAGAAAAGAAATGTTATGGGGGAAACTGTCTGCAGAGGCTGTCTGACATTTGATGGCTGGGAAGCAGGTGGACTGGAAAAAGTACACTTCAGTGTCATGGCTGCCATCCCAAGAGTCTCCTGGGACCACAGGATTCAATGTAAGATCACTGGGCCTTTGTTGTCCTGATCTTGAAAGACGTTCTGACTAAATCAGGCCAAAGACCAGTCAACACTGTCACCTCCACTGGCTTTGGCTAAATCCCGACCACCATCTGGCATGTGAGATTTTGGTTCCTGCTGTCACCTCCTCCCCCCCCCCATCATGTATCCTTTTCCTTCTCTTTCCTACACCTCTCCTTTTGCCTTCTGTGTCTGACTTAGCCAGCCATGACTGTATATTTTGCAATACTCCAGTAAGATCAAAAAAGCAGCTAAAAACAATGCCCTACACAGCGCAATGCTAGTATAAGTTTGCCAGCTCTCAGAGTGGCTATTAAGACTGTGTGCGACGTCTATGTTTTTCTAGCAGCGAGGCTGAAAAAAACAACATCAAAGACAGAAAATGCGTTTTCTATCTTTGCTGTTCTTTTCTCTCCCTAGTTGTGTCTGTGTCTTGATTTGTCTTCTAGGAAACAGAATCAAATTTTAAGAGCAGCAACAAGAGCTCTAGCTCCTCTCAACTAACTTCTTCCCTTTTTCCCAGAAAGTACAATTACCACCATATTTAAAACCATCTAAGAGACTGTCAAACAGGGTTGTGTTTTCCCCCCCTCCTAAAACCTTTATCCAGCTAAAGGGAAAAGAGACAAGGGACGCTGTTAAAACAAAAGCTTTATTTAATACTTTACATTTCTAATCCTCTAACTGCCTTTCCTTTAGTTTTTGTATCTTTACGAAAAGGTTGAAAAGATTTTTAATGGTGCGCACCATGGTACTAAGTAGACCGAAGGCTCTGTATTCAGAATCCTGAACCTTGTTTAAAATTATTGTTGTACAGAAACAGAGTCATGTTAATATCTTTGGCTGGTCTACATTGGGGGGGAGGGGAGGGGAATCGATCTAAGATACACAACTTCAGCTACGAGAATAGTGTAGCTGAAGTCGACACATCTTAGATCGACTTAGACTGACTTACTTCATGTACGAGCGGCACGGGATCGACAGCCGCTGCTCCCCTGTCGACTCCGCTTCCGCCTCTCGCCCTGGTGGAGTTCCGGAGTCAACGGGAAGCGCGTTCAGGGATCAATGTACCACGTCTAGACGAGACGCGATACATCAGTCCCCAGTAGATCGATCACTACCCGCCGATCCAGTGGGTAGTGTAGACATACCCTGTTATTCTCTGGGCCCATTTATTCCATCAAAATTAATATAACAGAACACACAAGAATGGAAAAGGAGGGGGAGCAGAGAGAAAGCAGGAGAAAGGACAGGTAGGAAGCTTTTAAAATAGATATTAAAAAGTTACTTATGCAAATGAAGACTTACCATTCCTAAGCAGCATGACGCTGACAGGCACAACATCTTTCAGTAAAACAACTAAATGGTGCTTCTTATTGGTTTGGTAATATCAACGTGGGCTCTATTTCTAAAACTGTGGTATTTAGCCCAGGATACGGTTATCAACTCATGCAGGTAGCACCCCCTCAAGTTATTTAAACACTTCTACACTTTCAGAATAGATTAAGTAATGTGATTTTTTTTAAAACAATTCTGATTAATTCTTTTACAATGTGAAACAAAGTCCAATAAGATTTAGATTACTCTTCTGGAAGTTTTGAAAGACCGAACATTACCACTGAAATAATATGGAATCCCATAGTATTTCAAACAATGCCTTGCAATCACAGTGTTCCAAGTTAACATTATATACCCATGTAGAATTTCAATACAGAACATGAGAATCTCACCTTGAACATTGGTCTCACATGCTCCAAATGGGTTGCACTAGTAAAAGGTGCCTGAACATGGCTCACTGCTTCCATGAGGGCTTTTGCTGTTTTAGCCATCTGTTCCATTTCCAAGTTATATAGAAGACGTCTCTGCTTTTCACTAGCAACATCTATAAACACATTTTTCCTTTTACATTGGTGTTTTAGTCAAGGCTTTCTCACAGAAAGTAAAATAGTAATTGTGTTACATTAATCATTTAAATGTTGTATTATGATATATTTAGAAACTAATGACATCTAAAAGTTAATGCAAATTTATCTTGTTTTTTTTATACTGTAGTATAAAAATCAAATTACATCAATGCACTAATAACAAAAGTATGTAAGTAGTGAAATGTTTGTTTTTTTAAATGATAGCTTACCTTTAGTCTATATAGAAATAATCTATATAATAAATCAAAGAAAGCTTATGACTGAACTGAAGCAAATTATTTTAAGAAGAAATACTAAGCAAGGTACATGGGCTGGATTAATTTCAAAGTGGACAAATTTTATATCAAACTATCACCACAGCGAGGAAGAATTAAGTGTGGAAAGATAAATATTTATCTCTTTCTCAAATGCATGTGGCAAAATGCCTTAACACCTTTTCATGCTGGCATTGAAGCCTTTATCTCAAAGTGAGGGACAACCCAGAGAGAGAGTACAATCAAAAGAAATAAACACTTAAATTTTCAGAGAACATTTAATTCATCAGAGTTTAACGGCTTTATAAAAAGGAAAAATAAACTGCTAGACAGAAACAAGCTGAAGAGCAGGAAAAAAAAAAGGAGGTAGCTACAGATGGAGACTTGTGACGTTGGAAAGGAGTTATGAGCAGAGCGTTCTTGGGGGCTAGTTTTAGAATCATTAACTATATATACAGAAAAAATTTGGGTAGCTTTATAAATAACAGGATCTTCACATTTGCAGAAAATATGAAAACTGAGTGCACACAATGAGGAACCATCAGATTCAAGAATATTTGGATCATTAAAATGATGGTTCAGAAGACAAACAGTTAAATGTTTTTTAAAACTATTTAAGGAAGGAACCAATCTAGGGAATGTGTGCTAAACGAGCAATCATAAGCCATAATAAAAACGAGATTTTGAGGTGTTATTGTGGGGAAAATCGTAGAATATCAGGGTTAGAAGGGACCTCAGAAGGTCACCTAATCCAACCCCCTGCTCAAAGCAGGACCAATCCCTAACTAAATCCCCAAATTACCCCCTCAAGGATTGAACTCACAACCCTGGGTTTAGCAGGCTAATGCTCAAACCACTGAGCTATCCCTCCCCCCATTATTGCATTAAAACAAGATATTGCTATAGGTGATGGACAGAATACAAAACAAAAAGTGACATGGTTACTTTATTATAAAGGTCTCCTGTGGAATACTGTATACAGTATTCATCACTGTACAACAGCAAAAACTATGCTGCCAAGGAAGTGCTGTGTAGAACAACAAAGTTAACACCTGGACTAAACAATATCAATTCTGAGGCAAGATAAGTCAGAATAAACCCAGTTTAATTTATGCATAAGACTTCAAGGGAGCATAACTGACTTTCAAAATTAAAAGGGACAGACATAAGGTAATAAATGAATAGTCACTCAATTACTGCAGAAGATGACATAACTGAAGCCAAAAAGATGACGACCTGAACAAGAGCTCTGTGTAGCTCTAAAGCTTTTCTCTCTAGCCAAAAGAAATTAGGTCAGTAAAAGATATTACCTCACCCATGTTGTCTCGACAAAAAGAAAGGAATTGATGGATGGGCAAAGAGTAAGAAAGTGAGAATAAGATCAAATTTAAAGAGGGCAGGAATTTTGGGAGCCAGAGCTCTTAAATATTAAGTTCACAGAAAAAATAATTTAGTACTACATGTAAGGACCTGTAAAATTAATCATCATAGGTTCACTTTTTATAAGAAAGAAAAGAAGGGGAAAAAAAAAAAAGAAGAGAGAAAGCAAATTTAATCCCATTTCAGATTTCCTAGTGCATCCTTTCCTGTGTGTTTCTCTTAATATGTATGTTTTTGAGGGTAGGTACTCGTGTATAGTATGGCACTGAGATTACTACTGGTGCTAAACCAATAACTATTCACAGCGACATTAAACAAGACGCTGTTAGTTTAGTACACCACATTCTTAACACCAGGAGACCACATTATCAAATGAAGAGCCAACATTTATTCTGTGACGACTGACACACTGCTGGTACTTACTTTGTTTACTGGATTTTGTGGGTATTACTAGTTCTTTCGTTTCCTTCATAGATATCTTCTTCCCCGCTATTTCATTATAGATAGCTGACAGATACTCCTCAGGAAGGTCCTTACTGTCATTGATACCTCTGTTCATCTTAATATACTGCTCCTTGGTCATTTTGTTCTTTACCTGGAAACCAAAAAGAAGCAAATAGTATGAATGAGAGAGGCAAAGGGGAAGATTTTTAAATGGATTTAGGCACCTAAACAGGCAGATAGGTGCCTAAGCCCACCAGATGATCACCACGGACATTTTCAAAGCCACATCTCAGGTGTTACCTAATCCTCCAAAGTGGCTAAGTTTCCGCCAGTCAGCATTTTCAAAACGGTCTAAGTCCTGCTGCCACCCCGCTGGCGGTAACAAAGTGCTAGAATGGTTAGCTCAAGCCAAAGCCCTGGAGGCTCCAAAGCAGAATTTTTAAATTAGGCAGGGGAATGCTTATCTTGCCAATGGGGCCTGATTAGGGTGACCAGATGTCCCATTTTTAAAGGGACAGTCTCATATTTAAGCTCTTCTGCAAATGTCCCAGCTTTCAGGCAAATTGTCCTGTATTTTGTGTCTCTCCTCCCCATCAGGACTGGTGGGTCCTGCTTCTGGCCCGATTCCTGATCACTAGCTGCCTGCCCAGCAGTGAGTTGGGGGTCCAGTGGCCAATGGGGAGTGGGTATTTAAGGTTGGTGGCAGGGCTGGACGCTCTGCTCGCTGCGTGCTCGCTCTTGGCCCCGTCTCATTTCTGGCCAGCACTGGCTGTGCACTGCAGTGGCTGATGAGTGCAGGCAGGCGGTAGGTGGCAGTCGGTTACATGCCTCCTCTGCAGTCCACCCATCAGCCCTTTACGTGCTCCTCCTCTCGCTGTCCTCTCCCTGCTTTGTCCCTTCACATATCCCAGCCCTACTACTCCTTCATATCCTCCCCGGCAGGGTGTGTCCCACTCCCAGTGCAGTGCGGAGAACCAGTCCCTGGTTGGAGTGCTCAGCTCACCAACAGCCTCGCCAGAAGGCTCCTTCCTTCCTCCATTGTCGCTGGCTGGGCCAGTGCCCCAGGAAAGGCCAAGAACCTCCAGCCTGGGGCGCTGGCTAGGAGGAGCCAAGCCCTGCATGTGCCAAAGCCACAGCACTGTCACAGGGAAGCCTCTCCGACACGCAGGTAAGCTCTGGAGTGGCGGGTGGAAGTGATTTCCAGCCTGTTCGCACCCCTACCCTGCAGGCTCCACAGCTGTGACATGGGCAGGGGCTTAGCACTCTCTTCACCCGCTCTTCCCCTGCCTGGTTATGCCCCCAAGAACCACAGGGCTGCTCCATCCCCTAGGCATCCTCCCCCATTGATCCACCTCTCTGGTCAGTTCCCTGAAGCCCTGCAGTCAGCCTCCCTGGGCCTTGGTGCACAATGCATCCTTAAGGCTTCACCCCTTCCTGCCTGTGCTGTAACAGGGGGACAGGAGGTTGCTGGGTTATGTCAGTGGCCAGCCTGGAGGTGTTAACTGCCCTTTAACACTGTGTGGGCAGGAAAAGACAAGAGGCTTCCAGCCACAGGGGAGAGGGGAGTGCGGAAAAGATGAATTCTGCCAAGACACAGGCCAGGTCATCTCTCCTACCGCCCCTCCTCCCCTGTGGCTGGACGCAGCTCCTGTCCTTTCCCTCCCACACAGTGCTGAACAGCTGCTGCTGCCACACTCTGGTGTGAACCCTGGCTGAAATCTGGGGAGGGAGGACATGCAACCCTGCATGCCCCCCATGTGTTGTCTCAGGAAGACACAGCATCAGGTACAGGAGAGGGAGGTCTGTCCTCGGGGCCCAGCCAGGCATAGAAGACGGAGAGTTCCAGGAAGGGTGGGTGGGTCAAGGTCAGTCGGTCACCTCCCCGTTTGAGCGAGGTATAGGGGAATGTATGAGCCACGGACCAACGGACCCTCCGCAGGAATGACTGTGGCAGCTCCACTGGAGCCGCGGGACCAGCGCGGGGGGCGGAGAAATGGCTGTGCACCTAGGGCACGAGAAACCCTAGCGCCGGTCCTGGGGACAGCCCATAGGTAGGCAGAGGCAGCAGGTCCAAAACTCCCTTTGCCTATGATGAGGGGCATATATTACAGTCTGCCCCAGTAAGCAGGAGCTAGATGGGGACTGTCAGTAGCCTAACACTGAGGTGAAGTAGGGATACTGGGTGAAGGTTCCCCTGGGAGGGGGAGACCCTGATACTGAGCGGGTTCTGCAAGGGGAGGGGGGGCGCGGCAGAAACCCAGTGAAGGTGCACTGGGTCCTGGGACGGACATGGGGGCCAGAGTGAGGTAAGGCAGAGCACCAGCCTGCAGAGGGAGCTCCTGGCTGGAAAATGAGCAATGCCTGAGGATGATCAGCAGGAGGTGCCACAGGGGTGAGCCTGCACACCTAAAACAGTTAGACAAACAGCATGTGTTGAAACTAGAGAAAATTTACAGAAGAATCCCACCCGTTCAGATGAACCAGTGTTACCACTAGTAGAAGCCCTACAGCAGATAAGACTCCCACAGCTAGACCTGTTTTACAACCAATTTAAAGCAAGCATAATTGAAACCATGGTCAAATGGGTCCTGCAGCAGGAGTCTACACTATGACTCCAACAGGGGCTAAACATTATTTCATCTGAACCAAAGGATTTTTTTTAAAAAACATTTCCCCAGCGTAGACAAGATTCCCCTCTCAGTTATATGAAATGGTGAAATTATGTGGGCATTACATGATACTGATGACCATATGGTAGAGATTAAGCCAAGATCCAAATTAGTCAATAAGCATAAAAACAGAACTATTATGGCACACAGCCTAAACAATCTACTCTAAGCTTATTACTTTTTCAAGGTTAAATCAGAGGTAGTACCAAACACTCAAATAATTTCAAATGTGGTGAGTATTGCATTTATAAAGGAGCTGCACTGACTGGGGTCTTTAAGCTTTTTCCCAAATGGTGAAGTTACACGAACCTCTTTCAGTTTTCAAACTGGATGGAACCAAGGCAGATTTAAGATAAAACAGTAGTTAGTATCTGCAAGAATTCTGGCTTTGATTGTAAAACCAGTCGCTAAGGAGAGTAGTATAATATAAAAACCAGTGGATATAACTCAATTCAATTAAAGCTAAGAAAGAAAGTGATATCTCACTGCAGGAATGGCCTAATGGACTTGAACTGAAAACTTCAGAAGCAAAACAAACATGTTAGGATAAAGATATTCAGGCCTGTCTGCAAAGGCCTATACTTTAAGTATTTAGGTGTATTCCTATCACTTCGCTAGTTATAGAGGTATAAAAGAAAGAATCAAAATCACTGTCTGTGTAATGGTCTTCTCTTACTGTGACAGGCTAAGACCTTCAGCTAAGATGTAGTTAGGCAGCCATAAGCTGGGAAGTGTATGGTCACATCCTCACATTCCAAACTAGTCACATTGAAATAA
>NC_133770.1:239683968-239734759 GCF_003597395.2 Chelonoidis abingdonii
TATAACAGTATGGACAGAAAACAAATTATGAATAGAATCGAACCAACAGAGACAAGCAAATAAACATAACAAAACAATACAGATAGTGAGGATTCTATACAACTCACATCTAACAGACATATAGTTTACTTCTTCTTGCGAGTGATTTGCTTATACTATTCGGTGTCAGTAGGGAGGGGTTATGGGCGCCCGCGCGGGTGCACTCGTCGTGCGGAGACCGCCAAGACAAGCGAACAATAAAGAAAGATTAAACAAACAAAAAACTCAAGAACTTTTTTCTCTTGAAGACCGTGTCGTTTTTTATTTAGATAATACACTACAACCCAGCGGGCCCTGCAGAGTCTAAGTCGCCCCTAGCTGTCGCCACATAGGGTACATATATACCACGCCGGCATCCGGCCGCGTCCTGTCGTTTCTTCTAAAATAAAAAATACAAGCGCCGTGTCGGTCGTTGGAAACTGTGGAGCGCGGCATAGGCTGTCCTCAGTCATCCTCTGTCTCTTCGTTCATTGTCTAGTTCTAGTTCTAGTTTAATTATAGTTCAACTAGTTTTTATATAGTTGTAGTTTATAGTTCTAGTGTATAAGGTAGCGGGTTCGGTGGTAGCCCTTCCTCTGCGCCCGCACGGCTCATGCCTGTTCGCCGGGTTCAAACCGTGCTCGCTTGTAAGAAGCCGATCCCACCAGCGATCCCCACGACGCCTGCTTGAAGTGCTGGGGGAATCGCATATCTCGAGAATGTCCGCATTTGCAAGGCCTCAGACGAGGCCCAAGAAGGGCACCAGTGCCTCAAGACGCTCCTGATGGAAGCGGCGCTTAATCCTTCGTCTCGGCACGAGTGCCGCTTCGGCTCCGCACCGGACCCACCGGCGCCGCGAAGACGCCACAGCACGACCTTCTCCGGCACTGGTCAGGGAAGACACTACTACCTCCTCTACCCAGCTAACGCCTCGAAAAGGACCGGCGTCGACGCGGCCAGTTGGCCGTGCCAGGACTTCGTCGACTCCGGCCTGGCAGTCCGTCGAGTCCGATCCTCTCAGCTCCCTGCCAAGATCTGGGGTGAGTTGAATGGTCCGTCCACGGCCCGAGACCTCTCCTTGCCAGGGACCTCACGCTCAACGGAGCTTGTGCTGCCCCACCCCCGGCACCGCGGTGCAGGTTCTTCAGTCTAAGGCAAGCCCATGCCTCGAGCAGCACTGTCCCCGTACTCTCCGCTCGGCACCAGTCACGATCTCGCACCCGATCTCGATCCGAGGAGGTGTCGCTCGCTATGACGCCGGTCATCCGCGACCTGCACTGTGTACCTGCATCGTCTCAGGCATCCGTCCTCCGCGCGGTCCTCTGCGCCGTATACCCTGGCACCGTCTGGCTCCAGCACGTACTGGCCTGGAGAGCTATCGTTCCCGTCATCGGCGATCCAGATCCCCAACTCCGACCTCCACGCCGCGCTGGTGGCAGGTCCGGTCGATCGCGGCACGTATGGATCATGGCACCGATCTCCGCACCAAGGGTCTTCGCCGCCTGAGTGCGGACGCGTACCACTCCCGTTCGGCTCCCCGTGGCCTCTCGCCAGGGGTCAGTCTCTTTGCGGGCGGCAGTGTGTACTTAGACGCTGAAACCCGCTCCCTTTCTCCGAGACTCAGCAGGAGCGGGTCCTCACATGGGGCTTCTGGACCCCCTGGCGTATACCAACCCGGCCCCACAAATTCTCCGTGTCGTCGTCTCTGAGCACAGGGCTCCGGAGGCTACTTCTTCACGCCCTCCTCCATCCCCTACGGAAGAGCAGTCGTCTCATCCTGCAGTCCTGAGCACCCGAAGAGCAGACACGGTGCTCCAGTCAGAGCCGCACCAAGACCCGCTCCTCCAGTGTCCCTTCTCGTCGTCCTCCCCAGATGAGGCGGTGGACAGACGACATCCACCAGTCCCCACCCACTGGACCTCAGTGCGCACCGGACCTCCTCAGCGCATGGCGCAAAATATGAACATCCCAGGCTGAGGCTCCGAGATAGAGACCCGTCTCGTGAGCATCCTCTCGGCGATGGCCCACTCCGTGTCGCCCTGCCCTTCATAAGGACCATCACCAATACCACACCATCTGGCAGTCACCGGCTTCCTTCCCCCCACGCTTGGGGGTGGAAAATACATGGTCCCTTCGAAGGCTATAGACTCTATGTGTCACGCGCCCTCCCTTGCGTTCAATTGTGTAATGCAGAGGAGCGCCACACGGCAACAAATACCCAACCACAACCAACTGTATAATTAATTTTGTTGGGTGTAAACCAATTAAGGTAGTGGGGTATAATTGGTTAAATAACCATGTTACAATATGTTAGGATTGGTTAGCTAAATTTCAGTAAAATGATTGGTTAAGGAATAGCTAAGCAAAACACAGGTTTTGCTATATAGTCTGAAGTCAATCAGGAAGTGGAGGGGGGAATGGGAACAGGGACTGTGGATGGGGGAATTGGGATCATGTTTTGCTAAAGGGGGGGATGGGAACAGGAACACGGACAGGGACACAGGCAAGGCTCTGTGGTGTCAGAGCTGGGAAGGGGGACACTAAGGAAGGAAACTGGAATCATGCTTGCTGGAAGTTCACCCCAAGGAACTTCGAATTGTTTGCGCCTTTGGACTTCGGGTATTATTGCTCTCTGTTCATGGGAGAAGGACCAGGAAAGAGAGAGTGAAGGAATAAGCCCCCTAACAAAACACAGATTGTGTGTTATTTAGAAGGAGCAGACTTATTAATGTTTTACATTAGTATAGAGTAGAGCACAAAAATATTACAAATACATTGCTGTAAAAGTTGAATGTTCTTATGTTAGAAATTCTGTGACATGCACCGAGTCATTTAAAAGTACAAGAAATGTTGTTTACATGAAACCTGATATATAAGAAAGTTCTTTATAGCAACATACCTGTGGGCTATGAAGATCTGTCGTTAACATGATAATTGAGTAAGCTAAGACATATGCAGTGTCTGCACTAGCAAAAAGGGTTTGCCTGAAAAAAACAAAGCCACATATTACTAATTCTTACTCATTACTCAGTTTCACAAAAGCATTAAAATAAGAAAGTGCTGCTTACCCTTGGTTACATTCTAAATATCTAGCAGCAAATTTCTCCATTAGCCGATCAATTTTCTGAGCCTCTCCTGGAAGACGGAATCCCTCTAAAAACATGCGTAGAGCTGATACAAAATCCTTTCCTGAAAAGTCATGTTGGTCCACATATGCATACATGACTTCTTTGTTAAATTTATCATTGTCTCCCAAGAACTCTCCAACCTGAGTCTAAAATAAGAACGAAGAGAAAGGTAGACTACCAAAACAACATGCTGAATTTATGTACAGTAAGCAATCTGCCACAGAGTATTTAAAATCTCCTATTTATAGCATTAGGAATCTTTTCCTGCACCTTCTTCCTGGCTTCTGATTGACTAAGTCAACCCAGCACAATGATCTAAACAGATACTAATTAGACCGTATCGAATGAAAGCCCTTCATACTTAACACTGCAGAGCTTCTGAAGACAGGGAAGGAAAAGGTGGGCTAGCAGCAGATGAGAACTGGAAAGAGTGGCATACTGCACTACATTTCTTCACAGTGAATATTTTGTTCACATGCAAACAAAAGCAGTTCTTTAAAAAAATATTTGTAATGTTTCTCCACCAGTCTGTAAATAGCATATATTTATTTTAGCCACACACACACACATACACACACACTAGAACAGTGTCCCCCTGGTGTGCGCTGTTGTCTACCCTTTTCCTCCTTGCCATTCTGTTCATTCACCATTTTGCTCCACTCCAGCGTATCAAAAAAACCCTTGTGATAGGTCAGCTGCACTGGCCATTTCCAGTTCTTCCCCACCCAGTCTCTTTAGGGGAGGGTGTAGTAAGTGGGCATGCAATGCCCTCTTATCCCTACATTCCTGGATCCAAGGTCCAGTAGGTCACACAAGATCCAATGTGAGGATTCCTTCTTCCCCTTACTCCTTTGTACAGGCATAGTACACTCCAGAGCATTCTAACCCTATGAAATTTATAATTAGTGTAAACAGGTAGCAACGTAAACACAAATATCAAACAAACTAAAGTTACCAGAACAGTTTCCTTACCGAGTCTAATCTTTCCTCTTGATGCAAGAACTGGGCAATATCTTCAGGAGTAGTGCCCAGCATTCCCTGCTCTTGCAGGTACTGTATTCCTCTCTTTGGTTTCTTATTAAATCTGCATAAGCAATGTCAATATGGTATTAATTATAGTAAACATCTCTCTCTCTCTCTCTCTCTCTCTCTCACACATACACACACACACAGATAAGACAGTCAAGTTACTGATATCATAGATAACATCAAAATCATTTTTTTTATTTGCTAATCAAAGTTTAGTTTTCTTCCTCTGCTAAATTGGCCAAAATGTACACAAAATAGGGACAGACCACTGCCTTGTCTTTTCTGCAAAGATTGAAGAGGTTAGTCTTCAGTAAGGATTTAATATCTGCCCTCAACCATTCATCATGGGATGGCTTTTAGTCTTTCAGAACCACTTTCTTTTGCTAATGATTGCCAGTATTGAGGTACTGAACTGGGCAACTCCCTCTAAAGATGGTCTCAATGTATCTAAGGCCTTGGCTATACTGGCGCTTTACAGCACTGCAACTTTCTCGCTAAGGGGTGTAAAAAACACACCCCTGAGCGCAGCAAGTTACAGCGCTTCAAAGCACCAGTGTAAACAGTGCCCCAGCACTGGGAGCATGGCTCCTAGTGCTGCAAGCTAATCCCCACGGGGAGGTGGAGTACCTGCAGCGCTGGTAGAGCTCTCTCCCAGTGCTGGCGCTGTGACCACACTCGCACTTCAAAGCGCTGCCGCGGGAGCGCTCCCGTAGCAACCCTGTACGGCTGCAAGCGTAGCCATACCCTAAGTCCTCAAATCACTGAGCAATACAAATATTCTTCCTTCTCTTTAACCAATGGAATGTTAATGTGGTGCAATATTGTTCACACAAGTCCAGGATGCTGGAGATTCAAATTGTCTGGAACAGGAACTTCTGTTCCACATAAATTCCAGAATAAAAACACGTTCTGAAATGAAATGAAACAATGAAATTTCCCACAGAATGGAAATTTCAAGAATTAGTTAAAAAGATCAAAACACGTCATTTTGATCTTTTCTAAATGCTTGAAGCTCCTTGAGTTGCCTGGAGGCCAAAGAACCTGCCAGGTGGGCTGTCGTGGGGTGGTAGAGCCTCAGAACAATTTTCTTGTGAAAATTTGGAAAATTTTAATTTTTACCAAAAATGATTTTTCTGTCAGAAAACCATTCTACCATACAATTCCTAACATTTCTAGTGAATGTCTTAACTATTCTCCAGTTCACATTAGAACAGGGCCATGAAACAACATGCAGAGAATTTCCTTTAAAGAAGCTAATACGTAGACTTTTGTCAAATAAGGTATTACAAAAAGTAAGTCAATTCTTTTGACTGGTCTATTTATTGTATGAATCTAATATACTTTTTTTTATCCAAGTTTGGATCCCTTTCTTTTATGCCAGGAATGTGGCAGAGGCAGAATGCTCATCCTCTCTAACCGTGAGGAAACAGGCTAACATACAGGGCATTGCTGGCAGCCTCCAAATGGAGCAGCATCTAGAGCTCTACCATTGGAGGAACATCTGCTACATCCAGGGGTTTTTGGATGATGGAAGAGAACTGAGGGAAGAGTGGAAAAAGCAGGGGAGTCCTCAGAGTTCCAAGAGAGCCTGAGAATCCACCATTCCATGGGTGACCAAGTACACTTACAAATCTATTCCTTGTTCTATTATTTCCTTCTGTTGCTTTAGGACCTCAAACTGCTCTGGGTTGTCAATGCCAGACATCTGTGTGCTGTAACTGCCAATTCCTGATGAGGCCGTGGAGTCCAGGGAATTTAAGCTTCCATATCTGTTAATTGTCTCTGGGTGTTTGGTTTCATTGCTCTCCTGCTCTGTAGGTTTTTCTTGGCCTACAAAGTGAAAACAAAGGAAACCAAGTCTTGTTTTCAAAAAGTTAAACATACTGTAAAAACTACAAAATCCCAGTTCAGAAAAAATCTGAAAAATAAATTAAGGTTTTATAAAGTTATTTTACTGTTATTTAATAGAAACTCATGCCCAGCGTATATCAAAAAACTTTTTCACGGGATAAAATGTATTTGAAAATGAAGTTTTACATTAGAAGTGGTGTTTCTCAATATAATATTGATGGCAGTTAATCTTGCCAAAAGCAGTGACATGGATGTGGGATAACGGTCTTTGTACAAGAACTCCTGAACTCTAATCTTAAGTATTTCCCCTCTGATTTCCAGGAACAAGCCACATGGACAAACTTTTCAAAACTTTGTACTTAAACTGCCTGGTTTTCAGAAGTCCAAGCAATTAATATTCCCATGGACTTCAACGGGAGCCCTGGATGCTCAGCATCTCTGATAATCAGACCACTTTAAGTGCCAGTGTTTAGATACTCAGTTTGAACATTCTGGCCTTCACCTCTCAGTGCCTCTGTTATCCCATATATTACATGGAAATAAGAAATAGTAATAAAAATAATGAGCATTGTTTACGGCTACTATTATTTCATCATCTGTGGCTCTGGCAATTACTACTGGGCTTTACCTTAGAAAACATAAAAAGCAGTCTCTATCCTGATTTAGTATTAATCAAAATAACATGAAGTTCAGTATTTAAAAATTAGGGGAGATTGAAAGTGTCAGCTCAGAGTAAGTTTTATATAAAACAGATGCACAGAACTGTTTTTCTAATTAGAAGGGTGTAATACAATTAAGTAGCTTCTGATGTTTTAATAATCCAGGAATTGAAATAACTCAAGATCAGTTAAGCTTAAAACAAATTTTTGCACTGAAAGTTCCATAAGAAATTTAACAAATGGGACATATTGCTCACTTGTTTGTGCAGCTTCTTGTACTAATGCAACAAATAGCGTTTAAGTGCTGCAAGCTTACTAAACCATTGTGGCTAAGTAGGACGTGTTACACTTAGCTTTCTTAAGTGCTTATACAACTGGAAACATTTTTAAAAAGCCTGTATTAGAAACTCAAGAGCTTGTGCATTTTTGTGAATATTAGGTATGACTGCCAAACACCTGAACAGCACTATTCAAATAACCTGATGGATCAGGTTACCTAGTTACTTGAGCAATTATGGTGAAGCGCCTAAGCAGCACATCTCCACTCATTAAGTGCTAAAGCACAAATATTCCAAAACATCTTACCAAGGGTTGTCTGAGAATTGGGATTAACATATTGATCCTTACTCCATTCTACCATGCACTTCAAGATTGATACTAAACATTCCAGTCCTTTCTTTCTCAAACTTAACTCCTGGAAGAGATTTCAAAAGTTGGACATTTTAATGTAATGAAAAGACTATTTAAAATACACCTCTACCTCGATATAATGCTGTCCTTGGGAGCCAAAATATCTTATCACATTACAGGTGAAATTGCGTTATATTGAACTTGCTTTGATCCACCACAGTGCACAGCCCCGCCCCCCAGAACACTGCTTTACCGTGTTATATCTGAATTCATGTATATCAGGTTGCGTTATATTGAGGTAGAGGTGTGTTTTATATGCATCATTCCTACAAACTTGTAACTTTATAAAACTTGCCCAAATACCAACCTGAATATTAGTCATGCCAAGTTCTTGGCTACCCCTTCCTTGAGCAATTTTTGATAGGTCATTAACCAGTCTTTCAAATATGTTTGCTGCATTTAAGTCACAGTCATAGTTTACATAAATATCCACTACACTCTGGGCATCTGTAAAAATGAAATAAAATGAAATGTTGATAAAACTTATGTAGCAATAGAAATAAGAATAAAAAAAATAAAAAATTAAAAGATATTTGCACCTGCAACTTGTCTAGGACACAAACATAAAAATCAGAACCAAGGGATTGTTAGTACCTGCACATATCCTTGTCAGTGTTTGTATAACCATCCATTTATGATCAAATGAGCTAGTAGATGTTTCCAAGATATATAGGAAAATTTCTTTGAAGAAAACCTAGGAATTATTTCAGGAAGAAAAAAAAGCCATCTATTAAATTTCAACCACATGTAGTTCTTATAAACACATTTTTTTCAATTGCAGCTTTTGACTCTGAAGGCTAACATTCTGATCCATGCAATACTGAATGCATGTAGATAATATATGAAGCAGTCTCTTGGGGTGGAATAAGTTTTCACTCATGATTAGTAGGTTTTACAGTCTGCGGGACCTTGAAAAGTCACTACACATATAAATGTAGGGCTCTTACCAGAAGTAGTTATAGATTCATCAAGTCTAATGCCAGAAGGAACCACTGTGATCATCTAGTTGGACCTTCTATATAGCACACGCCACAGAACTTCCCCAAAATAATTCTTAGATCATATCTTTTATAAAAAGATCTATTCAGATCCCAGAAGGCCAAATGCTGGCTGTATTGTGGGACAACTTAAACTAAGAGAAAATACTCTTGCACAGTACAGTTGCTTAATGTTTTCAAAAATATCCATTTTCTGTAATAGACTTGCAGATCTGTTTGGGCTTTGGGGGGGCAGTTATTAATTCATAAAAAGGACCTTCGGCTTCATAGCTCCTTTCTCTTCCTTTCACAGAGATCTATAATGGAGTAATTAACTAGAATAGTGGGGTTGTGGTATTGAGCATGCTTGGCAACTAGACTGGGCAGAGTACGAGAGAGAGGACAGCTCTGAGCTGTCGTATGAAGGACATACTGATGGTGAAGTATGCCCACAGAATAAGAAACAGTCACAAAGACTCACAGAACATGAGCACAAGCAGCTGCTCAAATTACCTTGGTGTGAATAGAACCATTAGTTTGCGCCATCTCATAAAATACGAACTACTGCATCAAACTATCTTGCTACTGTCCACTTCTGAAATTTCATCTCTCCCCCCACTGGTTGCTATTAGGATAAAAGTCTATTTTTGCTTTAGGGTAGAAACATCCACTTATTTGGGGAAAAACAGCAACAGTGTTCTCTAAATAACTTTGACAGTAAGCATTTTTTTAAAGAGAGACTTGACCAGATGTGTAGCACAGATCACCACCACACAGAGCTCTTTAGATTATATATATAAAAAACCCAGATCAGCAGAGCTCTCTAGTTACTACTCACAGTAAAGAAAGGCCACTGGGAAGTATGGAGAGATCAAGGACTACATCCTTTTTGAAGTTGATTTTATTTGATGAAAGCATTATTCAGGGTCACAATACCAAGAGTTTAAAATAAAATAAATAAATAAATCACTACCACACTGAACATATCCCCTCCTACTAAGACAACCTGTTTTAACATTTACAGAATCTTTCAAATGCAATACCCACTGTCTTTCCCTATTTTGCAGAATCTAAACAGAGCAGCATATATGATTAAATTTTTCTCAGACTGCACCCTTATTTGTTATGTATGAGCACATATCCATTGCTCCCGAGGGAATTCTGCGCCACTGTGCATACGCAGAATTTATGTCCCCCCGCTGATTTCTTTGCTTCCTTGCAGAAAAATCACTTTCTGATGGGGAAGCAAAAGGAAGTGACAACAGCAGTCATGCACCTTCGCCAGCAGCATGTTTCAGGTGCCCAGGGCAGCCGGCAGAGAGGTAAATCATTGTGAGGCAGAGGGCAGCACTGGGGAAGACCCAGCTGGTGGCTCCTATGCTAACGCCAGGCTCAGCTGCTAATCCAAGCTGAGCTGAGGATGGGACATCCTCTTCCCCTGCATGGCACCCCACCCCCAAATTTCTTCCCGGGCTGTAGGAAGTTCTGCAAACTCCACCCCCAACACACACACACCCCACTTCCTGCACCTATTGCTCCTCAGCTGCATGGGGAGGGATCACTATACAGGGAGCTGCTCCCCCATCCACCCAATCCTGACCCCCTCATACCCACACCCTCCTACTGAGCCTCACCTCCTCCCCTGTACCCAGAACCCTGTGATGAGCCTCATTCCTCCCGCACCTGGACCATCCCGATGTGCCACCCATACCCGGATCCCCACTGTTGCAAGTCCCAACCAGCTGCACTTGGATCCCCACCCTATTGAGCCCCCCCAAACCCAGACCCCTCTGTGGAGCTCTACCCCCGCTCCCCATACCCAGACACCCCTCCTGCTGAGCCCCAACAACCTCCACCTGGACCCCCTCTGCAGAGTCCCATTGCACCCAGAATCCTCCCCAACAATCCCCTGTGCATCTAGATCCTCCCTGGACCTGGTTCCCCCACTGAGACACCCACAACTAGATTGCTCCATTCAGAACCCTCTCAACCCATACCTGGATCCTCCACACTAAGCCCCTCCACACTTGGATCCTGCCTTGCTGAGCCTTCCTGCCCACACCTGGTGCACCTGGCAGAGAGGCAGAGCCCTGGGATATTTCTGGGGCAGACCCAATCCCTGCACTCTGTCAGGGTTGGTTGCAGCCTCACCGCTGAGTCCATGTCCCTGGGGAAGAGCTGCAGAGATATCCCACCTTTGTGCAGCCAGTTGCCTGTGCTCCTCAATGCCATATTTATTTGACAAATAGAATTTGCAAAATTTTAATTTTTTGGCACAGAATGCTCTCAGGAGTAATCTATACTGCTAGACAAAGAGTCTGAAAACAAGTAAATGACCAGTTTCTGAGATAGAATCCATGGAGGTTCCAGTACCAAATGCAGGAGTCCAAAGTATCAGAATTATGGGCCCCAGGCTTGAGCTATGAGGATAACATGAACTTTGTCCTTTTCCGCCCTACAGATGACTCTCCGAGGAAAAGACATACATTAAATTCAGTCAATAAGAAATAATGCCCAGATCTCTGTGCATCCATGAAGAGACCAAACTTCTGGCTTTTGGATGGTCTTCAGACAAATACATCTGGGGAGAAATTAATTTTCTGAAAATTGTGGTGACTGTTTTTTTAAGCAACCCTCAGGCTGATTTTAATGTCTATTACTTGGATAGCTGAGAGGGTGGTTTGTTTGTTTTTTTAAAGCACCTAATGACAAGAAAGTTTAAGTACTTACCTTGTTCATCACAGGGAAAACCTGATGGCTATTCACAGGTGGGGAGACACAGGTAATAAATCATCAGGGCCTAAACCCCAGTAAGTCTCCAAGTTATTATAGCCATGCTATTTGCACAGACTGACAAACATTCAGATGCTTTTCTCCCACCCCCAATGACCTTTTTTAATATGATCAAATTACCATTACAATGATGATTCATGCATCAGTGGAAATACATGGAATATATAGACCCTTTTAGAAAGATTGTTACAGTAAGATGAGTGAAGACAGAGAGAGCTCCCATATGTGGGTGGAAAGAAAGATGAGATAGCAACCAGACAAATTCTGATCGAGCCCAGAGGCCATTCTGGCTGTTAAGTGCAATAAAATAGTTCAAAATGAAAAAGGATGGATGACAATCTGTGGTCTTCTTTCTAAACAGCCCAAGTGGAGAGCATCTTCCTCTTAAACAAGCAGGTTTCCAAGCCTTCTAACAGAATATGGTGCTCAATCTCAAAATCAAGCGGTCAGTCTGAGGAATTTCATATCTACGTGGAGAATCCTACTCCTGATCCTGAGACAAGAGATTTGGTGTAACAGAAACCACAGCCTGTGGGCCGTCTTAGCTCCAGGAGCTCACCACAACTGCCAAGCCCAGTCTGGGGCTAACAATTACAATCTGTCCATGCCTTTTGGACAACCAATAGGATCAGTGGTATCGAGAGTACCATAAAGTAACTCCTAGCTGAAGTCCAGGAAAAAATACATCTGTCAAAAATTATGGCTCCTGTATTTCCTTGAAACAAACCAGAAACATCTCTGATTTTTCTTGGTGGCAAAAGAATGCAGTGATGATCTGCCTTATTAGTGGGAAAGGGAATACAGGCTTGACTCCTTGAGATATCATGCATGGTTATACTTGCTTGAGGAGTCTTCTAAAATGATGTCTTTTTCAGGTAAGCACAAAGCCATTAAAGTGATCTGATGATAGATTAATCTCAGAGCATGACAGCTTTCTGAAACGGAACTGGCAAGACTAGCTTCCTTCCTCACAGCTGCTATGGCAGAACACCGCAGAATTATCCCTCACATTTGAACAGTTTTAGATTTGATTACAGGGAAGAACTTATCTATACAGTGCACTTATGGGGTCCCGTTATTGCTGTTAATATATTTATACTCACAACAACCCTGAGAGGTAGCCCTGAAGGATTCAACACCTGCACTGATTATCAGTACAGATGGTAAGGGAGATAGGGAGGGGACTCCAACATGATGTTCCTCCTTTGTCCACCATAGCTGAGAATCCTGAATCTCTTGGAGAACAAACAGCAGCATGTACTTGGTGGTTAAACGTACAGAGCACTTCCATAACTAGCACTGCAGAGGCTTCAGACAGTATTATGAATGGCATGGAATAGTTACCCAATGCCATAAAGCCTAAAAGTCACCAAAACCACCATATACTTTCACTGAGACTAAGGCCTTAGAGATTACTCCTTCCTGTTTGTCTTAGAATCTGCTCTTTGGTAAGAAAGCTTTAATAGCTGTGGTGTCTGTATGGGCTTTGATAAATTCCGTCCTTGCTGCTGAGATGAAGATGGATTTCTGTATTTATACCCAGAGAGCGAAACAGCATGCACATCCTTTGAGAACTGAGGACACGGATGAAATGGGATCTTATTCAAATCACCAAAATACAGGCAGATTTGAGCCTTGATGCTTGAGGAGAGTAGACACAGCAGGCAAATGTTTTTCCTTTTCTAGCAAAAACCAAAACAGCTAACATGTTTTCAGATACAACCAATAAACCGAAGTACCAGTTAGGCCACATTTTTTGTTCTAAAATTTCTTGCATAAAATACAATTATATTATATTGTGCACAGCTTTTAAAATATTATATTCTTGTTTTATGCCCTATACTCTAGAACTAAAAACTTCTGTTTGCATGACTGAACTTTACTTGACGGCAGAGTTTATTTACAGATTTTGTCACTTCAGAATCTCATCATTATCCTTCATCAATACTGTACACAGCCAATTAGATTATATAATTCCCAGTTAAGAGATCTATTCCCAGATTATTTACATTTTGTATATAATTTTGAATAATATATAATATTATGCATTATTTACATATGATATATAATGCATTATTACAAGGTTATGAATGCCTTTCCTTTCCTTGAAAGCTAAGATTCTACAATTCTGTCAATATCCACTTTGGTCACAAAATTACCATGTGTACTATACTGTGGGTATATGGATTTCCTATCTTTCATTAAAATCTGTTCCTGTATAAACAAGGTGAAAGTATGCCTTCCTAGAGAATTAACACACATTCACAGTCAAATATGGTGGAGTTGTGGGGGGGGGGTTTAAGCAAATTTGACCTTTGACCAATAACCTGAGCTCAGGTGATGAAGTAAATAATCATTTGTCTCTTAGAAAGAATTACGATGATTACTAAATTAGTACAAATGAAACTAAAGCTATAATGCAAGTAAAAGTAGGCAAAGAAAAGTAAAGATTATTTTATAAAAGGAGCCTGAAGCCTAGTACTTAGACTGAGGCTTATTGGTAGCAATAGTTAAAAAGGCCATGTTAGGCCTAATAAGAGATAGCATTAGTAAGGGCATGGCTACACTTACATTTTTGCAGCGCTGGTAGTTACAGCTGTGGTCGTACAGCTGTGTAGGGCCAGCGCTGCAGTGTGTCCACACTGACAGCGACCAGTGGTTACTGCAGGTGTTTCCAACTTGGGACATTTGCAGCGCTGTTGTGAGTGGTGCATTGTGGGAGCTATCCAAAGAGCACTGTCCATTTTGGCGCTGGGTTGTGGGAAGGGGACGAAGGCGTCGGGTTCATTCGTTCCTGTTCCAACGACCCGTTGGTGCATCGCTTCCCTTTTCAGCCGTTTTTAGTGCCATTGTGAGTCTGCTGCGTATTTCAGTAGAATATGAGCAGAGTGTGAGCTTTGCTGGATGAATGGTTGCCAGATCGTCTTTGGCAGTTGAAGCTATTCTTATGTCCAAAGGCAGTAAGAGAGCTGGCAGTGATGAATAGGATTCGTGCTGACGCGCTGGCACTAAATTGCTTGCGCTTACGACAGTGCTCAGCATCGTGATGCCGCCTTTTGACTCGGGAAACAAGACTGAGTGGTGGATCACATCGTCCTGCGCAAGTCTGGATGACGATCGTGGCTCAGACTTTAGGATGAGAAAGCACTTATGGGACTGATTGCTAGTCGCCAACCCTGCAGCGCAGGACACTGGACTGAGAGCTGCCTGTCAGTGGAAGAAGCAGTGTGGCTATTGCAGCTGGAAGTGGCACTCCAGACAGCTAACGATCGGTCGGGAACCTTTGAGTGGGAAGTTCACGTTGGAATAGTGTGATGCAAGTTTGCAGGGCCATTATCGCTCCTGCTTAGAAGAACCGTGATCTGGGAATGTGGAACTTCTTGGATGGCTTTGCACAAATTGGGTTTCCCTAACTGTGAGGGGCTAGTATGGGACGATATTTCCTATTTCTGCCCACCGCCCTGGCTCGAGTACGTTAATCGGGGGTTTTCTCTATGGTTCTCCAGGCGCTTGTGATCCGTGGGCGTTTCACTGATTTACACGGATGGCCTGGAAGTGTGATGATCAGCATCTTTTGGACAGTGGCGTATTTCAGGAGTAACAGCAGGGACTTTTTTTCCCAGGACAGGAGATCACAGTGGGGGATGTTGAATGCCCATTGTGATTCCTTGGAGAGCCCCGCTTACCCGTTACTGCCTTTGCTATAACTCTATCAGGAGCTTGACAGGAGCCAGACGTTTTCAACTACAGGCTGAGGCGGATAGAAATGACTGTGATGTGTGCTTTGGCTGTTTAAAGGGGAATGGAGAAGTCTCTATGGGAGCTAGACGTGGGGGAAAGCGGATCCAGCAATTATAACGCGTGCGTTCCTCCGTAATATTTGTGAGGGAAGGGTTGAAACCTTCAGTGATGAATGGACCTCCGAGTTCAACGCCTAGAGGTGAATTTGCACAGCAGAGGCAGGGGTACTAGAGAGGCCCAGCACAGTGCTTCAAGGATTGGGATGCCTTAAAGGAGCAATTTGAGCTGAAAGCCACAGTAATGTTGGGTGCTTCACAGGAGTGAAGTGCAGTGTTGCAATGATTTGCAGTGCCTTTTTTCACTGTGGTACAGTGTTACACTTTTTGTAACATAAAAATTGTTTTAAAAGACAAGAACTCCTTATTAAAATAATTACAGTCCTAAAACGGGGTGGGGGTAGGGTGATGAGCAGTAAGTCAGAGGTTTGAATATGTCTTCTTGAGTGTGTGCAATGCCTGCTGCACTTCAGGATTCTATGCGGCATGGTGATAGGGTTGAGTGCATAGTAAGTCGTAGTTCTTCAGCGGCTGTTAGGTGACGTTATGGGTGTTGGGGCAGCTGGTGTGGTAAGACTAGGATGTGGGAGAGGGTGTTTTGAGGAGCAGTGGGCACATGGTTGAGCTTTGGGATGGGGGGAAGGCACGGTAGTGCTCTTGCCTGCATGGCTAGCATTGACTGCATGAGGTCTTGTGGCGTTCAGGAGTGCTTAGAGTCGATCTGTGCTTCTTTTGGTAGCCAATTCCTTCTCTTGGCAGCCTTTTCTTTTTCCTGTTTCTTCCTCAGTCTTTGCACTTTTTTATCTTTTTTTTTTTTTTTTCATTAGTGGAATACAGATTCATAACTTCTTTCACCGCTCTCCTTATTTTCCTTGGTTTTTTCTTAGTTCTGTAGTTTTTCAGAGTCTGCGCTGATGGAAGCAGTTATCAAGGTCACTTAAAAAAAACAGAGAGAATACTTTACTACAGGCTGTATTGTTTTTAGACTATTTCTAGATCATTTACACATTGCGAGCATAGACAGACGAGGCCGAGCTGCAGAGAGAATGGTGAGTTTCCACACGCGTCTCACTTGAGGGTGGGGACTGCTATGTCGGATCATGGGGTTTCTGTGACTTGGGGAAGCAAGAGCAGCTACAGGGAATAGCACTGACCCCTACACCCACATCTGCCACAGCAGGTATCTCAGACATTGCACACGCGGCTCCCTGGGAAGGGGGGTGCTTGACTCTGGAATCCATGGGCTTTCTGTGACTTGGGGAAGCAAAGAGCAGCTACAGGAATACCACTTAACAGTATCCCTGCATTTTCCACAGAATTTTAACCTCCCGATATCTCGCGCTCCGGGTCTACCTGGGAAGGCGGAGCGGTCTTCTACAGCTATGTGGATTCTGCCCTGGTCCCTACGCGCTTGCCTGTGTCAGCAATGGTCCCCCCATCCCTCACAGCACAATGGCGCGCGACGTTAGCCTGACTGGGACAGGACTCGGTGGCTCTCCCTATAAACTTGCGGAAGCGCATTGCCACGCTCTGGCTGAAATTTGAAGAGATTACAGAGCAGATTACCGCGACGGGGATAGACCAATTCAATGGGCTATTCCACATCTAGGCATGCTTGCAGGAGCCATAGCCCCCCTCCTCCCAAACATTTCCTCCTTATAATAAAGCTTCTTACGGGACAGGCTCTCTGCTGGTTCCTCACTACAAGTCCCACGGCTGCGATGGCTAGCTTCTTCCTGGCTGGAAATAGCTCCTGGTGCATGACTCCTGGAGTCTCAAACCTCAGTAGCCTCACTCTCGGGTTCTCTACCCCTCCCCCTCCTCTCCAGGCTCTGAACTGTCCATCGTCATCCTCGGATTGGCAGTGGGGTAATCCAAGTATCGCATCCAGTCTTTGTAAAAACGGCAGGTCGTGGGGCAGCACCCTGAGGTGGTTTTCCTGACGTGCTTTGCAGTAGGCATCTCGCAGCTCCTTTACCTTACACTGCCCTGCACTGCACGCGTCCCGTCATAGCCCCTGTATTGCATTGACTTTGATATCTTGCCGTTAGGTATCAATTTTACGGCTTGGGCGCAGCTGTGCTGCACAGTTCTCACCCCAAACATGATGAGATCCTGCAGTCAGCTGTGCTCCATGCTTGGGCTTCGTTGGGGCGTGAAGCCGATGGTCACTGATTGATTGATTTGATTGTGCTCCACGCTCGTGGCAACAGAAATGGATTTTTTAAATTCCGGGGCATTCAAAGGAGAGGTCACTGAGCCAGGGCGAGTGGGTGTGAAACGTTGACCAGAGAGGCTGAAAAGGTATGATGGGTTACTCCAATCCCTGGAGGCCAATTACAGTGTCGGTGAGTGTCACACCTGATGAGCAGCGCTGCATCACCAGCGCTGGATTCGCTACACCCGTAGCAGACCAGGAGTACAGCCAGCGCTGCAGACAGGGAGTTGCAGCGCTGGATGAGCTTTGTAAGTGTGGACACCGAGTAAGTTGCAGCGCTGTAACCCCCTCACCAGCGCTGCAACTTGCAAGTGTAGCCAAGGCCTAAGTAGTCTTGGGTCAGAAGATTAGCAATATATATATCTTGTGATAAACTGTCTAGACTGAAAAGGCTTTATTTAGCCAGCCATTCTTAACTGCATTGTATTGAGAATCTTCTATGTGCACAAATGCTTATGACAATTGTCAGAACCCCAAAAATGGGTAGCAGGTATAACAAATATGGACAAGAGTCCAAGATGTAATCAAATATTGTCTTCAAAACAGGTGGGTACAAGAAATAGGTGCTTAAAAACGGGAATCAATTTGACCCTCCGTGGGACCTCTGGATAGCAGGACGGTGACAAACTACACTTAATCTCTCCTTAAGGGGAACCCAAAGCACCATGGATTCACGTTTATATGTGACACGGATTCTGATTTTATTCTTGTTTTCTAGATCTGTGATTTTGCTTATATCGATCGTGATAGTAAAACTCACAATGGCTATGTGGGTGTTTCACCAATTAACTTCTTCATAATATCTAAGTGCCACCAAAGAACAAATCTTTTATCAGTGACAAAAGCATTTTTCACTCCAAATTAATCATGCCACTGCCAAAAGGATTTCCTAGTAATTTCTGTGTGGTAAGTTAACGAGTCAGAGTATTAAGATTTGAACATTAAATTATTTAAAACACATACATTAGAAATGCAAATTCAATCTATATTTTCTACAAATATTCCAGACGACTTCCCATACAGAATGTTGGCCTATCTGCTCTACCTGAATGATGTTTCAAGTGCATTATCAGTAACAGCTAAGATACTATCAGTGATAGCTCCCTTTGTCCTTGGGGGAGAAGGGCTTTTGGGGAGTGGGGGAGAGTGCAGCGGTGGGAAGGTTCAGATCTTCTCATATTGGGGAGCTCAGACTCAGTAGAGAAACTTGGTAAACAGTATTTTAGAAAAAATCAGTGTTTCCAAAGTAGAAAAAACATTGAGCTACACGAATATGGTACAGTTAAAAAGCAAACGAAGTCACTGAAAATTGTATAACATACCTCAATCTGCATCTTTAGGTGTGTCTTGAAGTTTGAGAGAAGTGTGAGGAATATGGAAAGTGAAAGCTCAAAAACTTCTGGAACAGATGAAACTCCATTCTTGGACAATGCAACACAAAGATACTGCTTAATAGCATTTATAAACATCTCATTTGTCCTGAAGACAGGACCTGCATTCTGTAGAATGGACAGAAGCAACTGCAATGAAAGAATCTTTGATCGCAGCTCATGAGACCTAGAATGAAATAATATATACCAGGTATGAACAAGTTTGTAGTCACAAGTGCAAAACATGCTTCTGGAAGTTTTCGTGAGCCACACAATTATTTTATGTTTCAAGTACTTGAAATAATATGCTGCTGTTTAAAAACACTTTGTTAAAGAAAGTAGCAAAAAAGGTGATCTTAATTCCAAAAAACAACAACAATTTGGCACATTTCAATCAGGCAAAAGTGTGTTTAAGCCCATGGTAGCCTTTTGCAGACCCACCCCTCTCTCTGTCACCTACATCTATCCACACAATCCCCTCCCCTCCTGAATAGCTGTTTGGGGCTGGACACGGGATTGTTCTCCCCACTTCCTAATCATGAGTGACAGAAAAAGAATTCTCTTCTGAGTGGCTTGGGAGGATGGGCTTTTTCTCACAGAAATGGGGACACGGGGGAGAAGAGTGACAGTTACAGAATTCCACAAATTCTTCTTTTCTCCATATGCTCCTCCAGCACGGAAAAATGAATAAGGGACCCTGTGCAGCAAATATACTGCCTGATCTATTTAGGCTTTTTTCTCACCACTTAGCACTTGACACCACACTTTTCTTTATACACGTACACGATACACGTATAGTCAGAAGTCCTATCATCAGTCTGCCACTTGCTCTACTTAAGAGCAGTCAAACTAAATGGCACACTAATCAAAAGTGCTGCAATAGCAAAGTGGGGTGTGTGAACAGTATACTTGCATTACAGACTAAAACTGAAGAACAATTTTGGAAACAGCTACAACAATGCCCATCCATCACCAACCCTCCCCCACCCCCCCAAACTAACAAAGAATAAAAAGTCAAACAGCAACCATAAGATCTCCATGGAAGCTATCCAGGGGTGAAAGCAGAAATAGGGATTTACCGGTATGGGGCTGGGTTGAGGCCGTATCTGGGCCCCAGAAGTGGCGGGGCCTCGGTCAGAAGGGGCGGGAATGGAGGGGGGGGGGTCAGAGCCAGTCGCGGCCCACCCTGTACCAGTAAGTGCCCTCCCTGTCCCCCGCCAGAGTAGCAGCGGCAGCCGGGGGCTTTGGCAGCACTTTGAAGGGCCTAGGACTCGGCCACCGCTACCGCCCTGGGCCCTTTAAACTGCTGCTGGAGTCCCCAGCTGCTGCTGCTACCCCAGGGCTCCAGTAGCTATTTAAGGGGCCCAGGACTCCCTTGCTTCTACCTACCCCAGGACTCCGACAGCAGGGCTCTGGTGGCAATTTTAAGGGCCTGGGGCTCCAGCTGCTGCTGGGAGCCCCAGGCTCTTTAAACTGCTACCTGGGGAAGCCGAACCGTCCCAGTACGGTGCACCGGCTCTTGCTGGTACGCCACACCAGGGCATACCAGCTTACTTTCACCTCTGAAGCTATCCGCCTTTTCAAAGAAATTTGAAAAGGTTATATTATATACATTCTTCTGTAAAGCAGAGATGAGAGGCATAAGAGAAAAACAAATGTAGTTGCTGAAATACTGTGTGCATTATCTAGCATAGCTTAGGACCATTTCTATCAGGTGCATAACACAGATCCAGAGAGCATGGAGACCGATGGACCACCGATGCAATCACAGGAAAATCAATTTGAGAATGATACTCTTATATAGGGCTAACAAAATAATCTTTGTTCACTGCTAATGAGAAAAGAGATAACATACCATCACTGCCATAATAACCTGAGGAAAAACTGTTCCATGCTCACAAGTTTGGCAGTCAGTTTAACCCTCTGCACATTAGCAAGAATCACTGCAGGGAAGCCTCTGATCCCAGGATACCCAATGAAATTTAACTGTTTTTAAAGTACTATTTTCTTAGGAGCGAAGAATAGCACATTCTCATTTCTCAGATAAACACATCTGACTACTAGAAAGACAAAACTTGGGCCCTGATCAACCATATATAATAATGGAGATGCAGCTGCAGTTTAGGGAGTTAAGGGACAAATTGCAACGAGTGTGAATAAATCAAAACCACTCCCATTTGGATTTTGCACTAGCCAAATAAAAGTAACCTCCTCCAATAGTCACTCTAAAAGTCCTGACTGATGTGGTAATTACATTCTGGTAATTGTCTTGGGAACTAATGCTATACACAGAGGAAGCATGCTGTCTTAAAACTAGAGGTATGGATGTCAGAAAAGTTTGATTAACAACAGATTTTTTTTGTGTTGGGGGGAGGGGAGGAACAAGAGAGAGTATTTGCACCCTTAAGGGTGATGGCATCCATGAAGTGTCCTGGATTGTAGCATGCCTCTCTCTTAGCTATATGAGATTTATCCTTATTTCTGGATGTCTGAGAGAAAAAATGAGCAGGTAGCTTTCATGGAGAACAAGAACATGGACTTGAGAGAGTATGGCTTATACTGAAGAAATATTTGTTGCTAGTTGCCATTTGTCAGAGCTAGGAGGTACATAAGATATGGTTCAGTAACTCCTCACTTAACATTGCAGTTATGTTCCTGAAAAATATGACTTTAAATGAAATGATGTTAAGCGAATCCAATTTCCCCATAAGAATGAATGTAATTGGGGGGGTTAGGTTCAAGGGTATTTTTTTTTGGCAATACAGTACAGTACTTTAGTTGGGAGTTGCCCCAGCCTTACCCCACACAGGCACAGCCCACTGGCACTGGAGACAATGAGGCAGGCAAGGAGGCTGAAGGTGCTGTAGGCTAGGAGAAGCATGTTGTGCAGCAGCAGCGGCAGTGGCAGCTTCCCCTACTCTGCGAGCACCAGGGGCGGGGGGCTCATCTCTCAGCCTGCCCACGCCACTCCTTCCCCCAAGCCCCTACTTAACCCAGCTCTTCTTCCCTCCCCCTTTACTCCACACGCCACTTCCTTGCTCCTCCCACCTTCCTTCCCTGCCCGCGGCAAGCAGCTGGCTTGCAGTGTTCAGGAGGCAGGAGGGAGCGGGGCGGAGCGAGGCACAGCGCGCATCCTCACTCCTCTCCCCTCCCTCCTGCCCACTGCAATCAGTTGACTTGCCGTGTTCAGGGGGCAGGAAGGAGGGGGGAGGAGTGAGGACTTGGCACACAGGCTACCCTCTCCCTCCCCTGCCTCCTACCTGCGGCAATCAGCTGGTTTGCGGCATTCAGGAGGCAGGGGAAGCCTGCGCGCTGAGTCCTCAATCCTCCCCCCTCCCTCCTGAATGCTGCAAGCCAGTTGATTGCCACGAGCAGGAGGCGGAAGGTGCTGATCCGCGTGGTGTGCAGGCGGGTGGGAGGCGCTGTGGGGTGGGGGGGCGCAGGGGAGCTGACAGTGGGGCTGCCAGCTGTGGACAAAGCAGGCAGCCAAATGACGTTATAGCAAAGCATTGCAGAACTTTAAATGGAGCATGTTCTGTAATTGAGCAGGGACATAAGATCGAAACAATGTTAAGTGGGGAGTTACTGTACAGGGTTCTATCAGTCAAACATCTGAGCTCCATAACACCAATAATTTTGTTAGATTCTGCAAAGAGAGAGACTAATTTTGTTATATTCACTTTAAGAGACACTGGTGTTACAACGTGGCCCGGTACCACTCTACTGTCTCTAGTCTGTTGCAAATGGATCCAATCACTGGTTCCCATGTGCTTCCAAGCCAACTGGAGCTGAGTAAAGTCTAGTCACTGTTTCTAGCTCTAGCACCCAAATAATTAAACTTTAGAACATCCCTGTGACAAAAAGTAGTATTTCCATTTCATTCTACAGCGAAAGACGAGTTAGACAAATGACTTGTCTAAGATCAGACAGGAAATCTGTGGCAAAGCTAGGAATAGAATCCAGATCTTGACTCCCAGTCTTGTGCGCTTTTAACAACGAGGCTTCCTCTCCAACAACTATGGTCATGTTCATGAAGACTTACTTTTCAGTAAACATGTTTTTAGTTTATTTTCGTTATTTTTTCCTCTGTTGTTTCTCTTTGTTTTAAACATTACTGGAATTTTCTCTTGAGATATCTGCATGTGTGTTCCCAGTCTTGCTTTTTCACTACCTGATTTCCAAAACCATTTTTTTTTTTTACTTTAGAATTCTCTAAAGTGATTTTAGGTACACTGCTAATCATTTATTTTTAAAATGTTGCAATTATCTTATCCACTAAAAACATGTTTGAAATGGCTGACAAGCCTTCAACGCTTTAGAACCGGAGATCAATTCCAGGCATTACTCCAAACGTAGGACATCTTTGAATGCCTTGGCAGCTGTTTCTTTTTGTCCCAAATGTCATTTCCTTCAATTTACCCTACGCAGAGAGCTTAATTCGTCCTAATTTGCAGGTCAAGGACTCCGTGGATTAAAAGGATGGATTCCAAGTGCCTCAGCGGCTACTGCTGCCCTCCAGGAGTAGGTTAACCCATTACTGCCTTTGGTAAACTGATATCCTCATTTCTTAATCTCAGACAGAAAGTTTAAAAAAAATCATGTCAGAATTTAAGTTTTCTTTCTGGCATCTATGCAGATCAAGGAGAGCAAAAACCAAACGCTGTTCTCAACTGATATTCATTCCTTTACTTCATACTTCTGTAGTCCAAAATCATGGATTATTTAACTCTTAAATGCTTCTGGTGGAGTGTCTTCACCTTTAGAAATGTTGGATTAGAGCAATTGAAGAGCAGCTTCTGATCAGGTACCAATAAAGCAAGTGGCTTTACAATGAAGTTGGGAACTGCTGCTTTACTCCAACTTATTGCTTTGACAATCTGAAAAAAAATCATTTATTTAAAAAACGAGCACTTGTAAGTGTCACGGTTGTTTTTGTTTTTAGAAAATAGATTCCTTTATTTTCCTGAAAAGAAATGTTCCTTCAAGGTTCTGTCGAGATCTTCAAACTTCCTATGGCATGAATACACAAAAGCTCAAGTTCTAGATTAAGAAGGAAGACTTTGCAAGCATTCTTCAATTCAGGCCCAAACAACTTCACATTGGAAAGCAACAGGTAATTTAGCAGGCCTCACTTCCTTGCTGTCCGCTTCAGAAGCTTTGAGTATTCTTCAGCTTTGAGGAACATATCCAAAAGTGAACATTCAGCTAACAGTGCAAGATCTTCTAGACATGTGAAACTAAAATACATTTTGAAGTTTTAGACCCCAAAAGGAGAAGCTATATTATCTATGAAGTTCTGAATACAGACTAATTGCTCAGTAAAAAGTCCATGAACTGAGTATTTATTCTCTACACACACCTATAGATAGTGTGACAGACCCAGACCAGTGGCGTACAGGAGTCTGGTAGAGGGCAAATATACTGGTCACTGGATGAGTAGTTTTCTGTTCCCTGAGTGACCAGAGCAGGGGCTGCACTAGAGTAATCAGGAACCTGTAGACCAACTTAGGGCAGCAGCTGATTAGATCACCTGCAGCTAATCAAGGCGGCTAATCAGGGCACCTGTGTTTAAAAATGAGCTCACTCCAGTCGGCGGGAGGGAGCCAGAGGAGAGGAAGTAGGTGTGAGGAGCTGGGAGCAGAGGCACAAGGAGCTGAGGGGGGTGAGAGGGTGTGTGCTTGGAGGACTAAGGAGTACAAGCGTTATCAGACACCAGCGAGGACGGTCCTGTGGGAAGATAAAAGAAGGTGTTTGGAGGAGACCCTGGGGAAGCTAGGTCCGGGAGGTTGTAGCTGTCATGCGGCTGTTACAAGAGGCACTATAGACAGCTGCAATCCACAGCGCCCTGGGCTGGAACCCGGAATAGAGGGCAGCCCTGGGTTCCCCCCAAACCTCCCAACTCCTGATCAGACACAGGAGGAGTTGATCCAGACTGTGGGGAAGATCACTGAGGTGAGAAACTCTGCCAATAAGCGCAGGACCCACTAAGGTAGAGGAGGAACTTTGTCACAACAGATAATCACAAAAAAAGATAAGTTTGTTGTATAACAGGTATTTCTAATAGGTATCAAAGCCTTTCGGTTGCACATACACTTCAACTAATATGGTGTTAAGAAGTATTTAAAATATTTTCATTCATCTGTGTAGCTGTGCTCTAAAAACAAGAAACACACCAACTTATTTCTTCCAAGAAAAGCACACAGTTTTCTAGGGGACACTCAAATGCCCAGAAGATATAAAATTTATATCCAAAGCTACAAAACTGAAGTTCTGTACTAACAAAGGTCTGATAAACTCAAATATCAACATGTGGCTTCCTTTAAGATTAAAGAAAACAGTTCTTATGACAACTGGCCCTCTGAGCCAGTTTGAAAACATGTTTTTTTCAATCACTTGTGTTCATCATTGATTCCAAGTTTTCAGGACAGACTACCACTAATGTATTCCCTTGCCAACTAAGGTATGGTTGTCAAAGTGCCCAAACTGAACAGCAGGGCACTAAGAACACAGTATCACTGACTTGTTGCTACCAATGCCAGTTCTTCAATGTGAAGAATTTCTTTTAGATCAAGTAAAATGAGTAATTTCTTGCTTCAACTTGAGTGTACACTTTCTCTAACTTTTTGGTTTTAGATGGAACTGAAGTACAAACAAACAGCATCTCCTTTTGGGCAAAATCAAACTGGCCACATAACTGAATCTAGATATTACTAAGAGCAAAGTAATGACAATTGAAACCACAGATATCCTGCATTCTAGCTCTTTAGGAACACTGCTAGAGAGATGAAGTGTTAACACAGTGGACTAGACTAGTTTAGATGGGAGACTGAATACATTTCTAGGGCACTAATAATCCATTGTCAAGTTTTTATAGCAGATACAGTGACCATGCAGTCTGAGGGATGGATAACCAGAATCTTATCGTAGAACTCTGGATGAGATAATATTACAACCTTTTTTCTGATCCTACAAACTATTGTTTTACTAGTTGAAATCACTAGTATCCTGGACTATTCCAAGGTTATGATATCAGTGGTAGCAGCATTTCCTGACTCTGTTCAAGGGCATCTTCTCTCCCTAAAGAGCTGCATTCAGAATTCATCATCACAGGCAATCCACTTCTTTTATACAACTTCCCTTTAAACTCTATTGAATGGTCAATACTTATTCACACTAAGGAAGCATTTAAATGAGTCAATAGTTGTTTTATCTTTATTCAAAACTTGAAAAATCTTATCTCCGAATATATTAGCTTCTGGGGTCATCGGAGTGCACTGTCCACTCCCTCCCAGTTCTACCCCCTCTGCTGCTCAGTGGTCCACAACTTTTGTGGCTATTTGCAAAAATAAACTGAAATGGGATTAAGGCAACTCATGACGTGGGGTCAAATGGGAGCCAAGAGAATATTAATGAATACCCAAGCACCAGGCATGTGTTTCAGGTTTTGGAAAGCATGAGAGATAAAAGAGACTTGGTGGTCCAGATTATTTAATATATTCCCCTCCTCATTTCTTACATTTTCCTATGGGTGAAGACCCTAATCTCCTAATATAGTTAAAAAGTCTGCTCTAACAAAACTAAGTCTCTCTGAAATTGAGGGTTCACTCTACTAGACCTGTAGAAACTTAATAGGTAGAGGCTTTAACTCGGGTATCTTTGTATATACGCCCCAACCATTAACTTATGTATTGGTTAGTTTTGTCTGAAGTAGGCTTTGGCAGCTGGTTCTCTGTTAATTCCTTCCCTGTGCTATCTCCAAAGGACCACGCTAATCTAGCAGGAATAAAAAGAAGGAAATTTCCTCACTAGTATATATGCAGTTTACAGTTCATTAGATACCCCACCCTAGCCAAAATCAAAGAGGGGAGAAGATTATTCTTTGGGTGGAACCAGACTGAACTCCATCATCTCGGTTTCTGCTGGTTAGAAATTTGTTTCCAACCACTAAAGGGAGAGGTTACTTACCTTGTACAGTCACTGGAGTTCTTCGAGATGCATGTCTCTATGGGTGCTCCATGTCAGGATGTGGTGCACACTCGTGCACTCTTGATCAGAGCTTTTTGTCAGCAGTGTCTGCGGATCCATGCCTATGACCAAGACACCCTCATGCTCCGCTATGAGGGTATATAGGGAAGAGATAGACCCACCGCCACTCTGGTTCCTTCTAAACCAGGAAAGTCCTTCGAAAGACTCCAAGGCAGAGGGGAAGGAGAGCAGGCATTGGAGCAACCATAGAAGCACACACTTCGAAGAACTCCAGTTACTGCACAAGGCAACCTCCTTCTTCAAGTGAAGTCCCCATGGGTGCACCACATCAGGAGATTGCTGAGAAGCACCTCAGTTACAGAGGAGGAGGAGGATTTAGTATAGTCCATAGAACAGCATCATCAAAAGCTATGTCCAGCTTTGGAAGCAGGCACAAGAACATAATGCTGGGAAAATGAGCACATCACAGACCAGGTGGCTGCATAGGTAGATTGAGCTCTGGTGGAATAAGGAATCACCCTTAGAGGGGGGCACGCCCCTGAGGCATCTTAACAGGTTAAGTTGCATCCTAGAACTTGTTTGGACAATCTTTGGGTGGAAACTGGATGTCATTTCATTTGTTCTGTAATCAAGATGAAATGCCTGGATGAAGCCCTAACAGGGCCTGTAGTGAGGTGGTGTGGCTACCCGCCACCATGGAGGGTGCCGAGCCCATCTGGATGCCAAAGTGGGTGGAGCTAGGGAGCTCTAAGCCCATCCCTTAGTGGGTCAGGCAGCGACCCGGAAGTATAAAGGCTCGCCCTCAGAGCTCGATAAGGCCCCAGCTGCCAGAGAGACCAGATGTCTTCAGTCTAGCCTGCAACTGGGAAACTCCCACGGCCCAAGCTGCAGGCCAGGACTGGCCTGACTTGCCCTGCGCCCACTACCCGGAGGAGTTGCCAGGCCTGCCACCTCACCCACTACCCTGAGGAACCTATGGTGCTTGACCCTCCAGAGGACACCATCCTGACCCAGGTACTAACCGAGGGGGAGTCTGGAAGTAGCCCAGGGCCAGCTGACCCTAGTCTGGCTGCAGCAATGCCAGAGCCCATGTCAGTATCTTGCAGCCAGGATCCCCACTGACTAAGCAGCGGGTCTTCTGCCACTGAGAGGGCCCCGGGCTGGGACACAGTGGACAGGGAGGGCCTGTATCCCCCCTGCCACTCAAGAGTTGGGTGGCAGTCTCCCCCTCTCACAGGCCTTTGGAGGCTTGGGGCCTACTATTGACTGAGGGCCTGAGTTTGACTCTGCACTGCCCCACCCTGACCCAGGGCCTGGGCTTACGGTGTTCGTTCCAGTTACCACCAGGGCTACCGAGGAAGACCCCACGAACAGACTAATTCCCCAACCATCAACTGCGGCTAGTGAGCCAGTATGGCTCCCTGCCGCCTCGGAGGGGGCCGAGCCCCGGCAAACCCTTGTACAGGGCCTAGTGCTGTCTAACTATGAGGATGGCTACTAAATTTTCTTGTTTCATTTTGTTTAGCACTTTGAGCTGTAAAGGCATTGAGAATAAGAATACAGCCATACACAAGGCCAAGGAATGACTATGGCATCTCCCATCAAGTTGCAACTGTGCCCTCCTCTCAAGAAGAATCGCCTGCACTTTCAAATTGGATGAAGTCACAAAGAGGTCTATCTGTAGATGGTAAGATATAGCTCTCTGAATACCTTGTTCAGTTCCCATTCGTGGTCGATGCAGACATGCCTGCTGAGGAAGTATGCCACTGTCTTCTGTAGTCCTGGTAGATAAACAACTAAGATCGGTATGTGGTGTGATATGCACCAGTTCCATCATTGTACAGAGTCAGCACATAAAAAGACTAGGATCTGTAAGATGGTGGGAGTGGTATGACCAACTCAGCTGGTGAGGAGGAGGATTTGTGGAAGGTGGTGTTTCTTCTTCCTCATCTGGTTCTAGCTCATGTGTAAGATCCTGCTGTGGAGCAAGACTAAAGGGTAATGGGCTGTTACTCCTGATGCGCTCTTATGAGATGCGACCCTGTAGAACTGGTTACTATAAGGGGCCCACAGGTTCCAATAAGCTGACTGTCATGGGGCATAAGGAAAGGGTCAGGACCCCAAGGTTGACTTGCCAGGGTTGCCGGGTGTACTCAGAGTGTACTTCAAGGAAGGAAGGTTGAAAAAATAGAGGAACCATGTATAGACACCTTAGAATTGGATGACTTGTCATCCTGTGGTCTGCTGGAGGGGCAAGTGGTGCCATTACCAGTGGTCAAGTCGGCCTCAGATTCTGAAAGAGATCCTGCAATGTCACTGGTACCACAGCTTGATAGCTGATGGGACGGTACAAGAGAATGATACCAGCTGGAAATGTCTCTCTATACCCTCAAAGAACGTGTGTGGGGCGGGGGTCTGCATTGGCATCAGAGGATGAGTCACCACTGACGATAGTAGGACCATATGGTACCTATGCTTTGGGAGGTGGGCTGGCACTGGCGGAGAGTGTGTCTCAACAATTCTCTGTAATGGTGATTCAGGCTCTTCCAGGATTCGAAGGTCCTCATGGAATAGGAGGTGTAGAATAGAATGTGGTGGGGACTCTAGGTGGGTCTCTCAGGCGTCATTATGCCAGGTGGTACTGGAGACAGCACTGAAGTGCAATCCGTGTGCTTTTCATATCTTGCTACAGAAGATGGTGCTGATGACTATTCCAGCTGAGCTCTGGAGTCCTTGTGTTTCACAGACACTGCGTTCAGTGTGGATGCCACAGCCTGTCTAGGTTGTTTACCTGACAGCTTCTCAGTACATGGCATGGTCTTCTTAGCTGATGCTGGAGTCATGGTACCGGAGGAGATGGGAATCTCACTGCTACCCACATTGGGATGCAAGGTCTCCTAAGACCCAGACCAAAGGGGCGACTTTCCCTTTCTCTCTTCCGATTCTGGAGAAAGGGGTCTTTTCTTCTTTGAGGGTCTAGATAGTTGTGATGTATCAGAGGGGTAGCCGTGTTAGTCTGGATCTGTAAAAAGTGACAGAGTCCTGTGGCACCTTATAGACTAACAGAAGTACTGGAGCATAAGCTTTTGTGGGTGAATACGTCTGACGAAGTGAGTATTCACCCACAAAACCTTATGCTCCAATACTTCTGTTAGTCTATAAGGTGCTACAAGACTCTTTGTTGATTTTGATAGTTGTGAAGGGCCCCACTGTCACACCAAAGATAGTCACCAGGGTTCTGTGAGCAATCAGATCCAAAGTATGGAGGATGAATCAGACCCATGGATCTCAGAGAGCACTCCATCACCAGGTACTCCAGTTTGTCTTCCCTCAATTTCTTACATCTGCTTTTAAGCCTGAGCAGATCTTGCATTAGGAGTAGCCATGAGTCTCCCCCAGGCAGCGAAGGCCACTTGAATGACTGTTGTTGTGAAGGGAAGATCTATAGCAGGTCTGGCAAGGTTTGACACCCAGGGTCTTGGGCATAATCTGTCCTTGAGGCCATGGACCAAGGTCAGAGTTTAAAAAAAAAAAAAAAAAAAAAAAAAGGAATTACAATGGATTCATCTCCTCTCTACGCACCTTTGTACCACAGAATGAGGATGTCTACGGCACAGGTGCAGCGCTGCAGACACTACTGATGAAAATCTCCAACCAAGAATACATGGGTTTGTGCACAAAAGGACACTATTTGAAGAACTGTAGTGAAAGTACTCCTTAGAGAATCTTAGGCCCTCATTCTCAGAGAACAATCTGGATTTTGATTAGTTTATTTTCCTTTCTACTGTCTGGGGAAAGCAATACTGTTCACAAGTTGCGACAATCTAGAAAGAGTAACAGAAAATAAACTTACAAGTAAAATATTAGTCTTTCAGTCATCATACATTAAAAAGTTATCAAATATTTAAAAGCCTTTAATCAAACATTGGACTTTATAGCTTGGAAGTGGTTTGTAATTAAAAAGTGATGACTTAGTTTACTGATAAAATAATGACTAGATAGAAAAGCACAGGCTTATAAATCATGTAAAGTAGTTTAAACTTACCAGAGAACAGAGCAGAAAGAGAGATGCTGCCATTTAATATATAAAAGATATACTAAAAATAAAGTACAGCTCAGTGGAAACTTTCAGATTATGTGGCTTTTCTGTCAAAATTGCTAACTATTTGTTTCTCAACAGCAGAAGACCCTTATCATTTGTGTTTATTTTTATTTTTTAGCATCTAAGTATTTTCATAAAAGAAAATCATGCTGACTTACTTTGGATCTGGTGGCCCATCTGACAGTGGCTTCATAGAGAGTTTACACAGTGACCTGAATACTAGGAAGGCATCCTTTTGTAAAATGTGGGAAAACTTAGCACCAGGCGTAGGTCCTGAAGAATTTCCAGATTCCTAAAGAAGTTAACATATTTCAGAATTCCATTTGCATTAGCAGTGTGTAGGGAAATCCCTACCTCCTAGTAACGATAATTTATGATATTGAACAAATACAATCAAATTTTAAATGTAATTTAAGGTTTCCAGACTAAGTTTTAAAAATTTAGTTTGGCAATTCAGTTAAAACAGACCTGAATACAACATTAATAAAAGTGCCAACTCAGTAAAGTTACATCTTCACTGGTGACGCTTAAAGTCAGAGCCAATCAGTAAAGTGTGGACAGTTTCAATTTATAGATGACAACTGAGACCATACTGCCCTCACTCAGGGCTCCTAGAAAATAACTTTTACAAAGCAAAGAAATGGTAACCTCAACTATAATTATACCAATGGGTTACATAAGAATATTTACACAGCCATAATGCCATGGCATAATTTATAATGTATTGTTATAGTCTTTATATATGGTGAATGGCAAAAACTTTTAGAATAAAATATTCACTTTTTTCTATTTACCAACTTCTGGTGATGCTATAAATGCCATCATCACTTCTGTAGAGGAAAGATAACAGCATCTCTTGAAACATGAAAGCATAATTAGGGTTGGAAAGACTATATTTTAAACTAGTACACATTGGTAATAAACTGCCAGTACAGACCTCTGTGCCCATGCAGCGTGTTTTTTGAAGCCAATGGGATTCTACACACGTGCAGGGATTCATGTTGCCAGATCTCAATGCAAGATAGGAAGAGAGCTTTTATTTCTTGCTATTACAGAAGCTTAATATTAAGAAAATGAGGAATGCATGAAAATAATTATTTTCAATGAAAATTCAAAATCAAATCCTCCCAATCTTAGATATAAAGGTATGGCATAGCTTAAATCATTACCATTAGGGCAACCTGTAAGGTGCAGGGGGAGTTTGTTTTGTTTTTTTAAACAGACATTTGAAAACAAGGGAGAATTGGCAATGGGTTCTGAAGTTATTTTTATGTTATGGAAGAAGCACCCTAGTACATACAGATAGGTGTCCTTTTAGGCATTTATATAAATCCAAAGAAAATTAAATTCTGTGTTATAATTTGAGCATCTACCTTCTATAGTGAAAATGTTTGCTGCCCTGCATGTAACTTGCTTGCAAAAGTCTTAAATAGCAGTCTAAGAGGAATACAGTACATTAAAAAAAAAAATGCCTGAGACTCCTTTAATAGTGATTTATTTTATACAATTATATTAAGACATTGTCTACACAAATGTAAGATAAACAGATTATTATTAATAATAAAAAAAGAAACTGATTAGTATTTTCTTTACATGCTTCAACATTTCTTTCTTTTTACCTGAGTGTCATTGGAAGAGACAGATAACCTGTCATCAGGTAGAGATGGTGTATATGCAACAGAGATTGGAGTCCCTGGAATTCCATTTGCCTGAATATTTTCACTGTCACTGCCATCTTCTAAAGTTCCAATTGTGCCATCAGCACTTCCACTTTCAGCAGTTCCTTCTACATCTAATGGGGGAAAAAAAGGTAAAAAGCAAAATATCATGCAAAAATATACAATATTAAAGTTTAGAATATTTTTCTTAGAAGTTCAGTGCACTGAGATTAAAAGCGCCATAGGGACCAATCCTACAAGGTACTGAATTTACATTACTGTGAATTTTTTTTGGTAAACAGTAAGTTCACCAAATTAACCCAAAATTGCATTTTTTGGGGCATCAAAGACATTCAATTAGTTTGAACAGAATTCAATAAAATTTCAGACAAAAAACAACCCCACAAAATTCAGAAATGTCAAGTCAAATCAACATTTCGTTATGAAAATGTCACTCAAAATTTGAAATGGTTTCATTTTGACCCAAAATATTTTTTTGTTTTTGCAAGAAAAAAATCAGTTTCAGTTTGAAACAAAACAATTTCAGCAGAAACAAAACATTTTTAACTGAGCTATAAATGGACATTTTTGAATATTTTAGTATTTCATTAATGGTCTGAAGAACAGCTGTAAAGAAGTCACAAGAGTAGAAACAAAATGGAAGTGGAGATATAAATGCAGTCAGAAACCTGAAAAACTGATTATAGCTGAAAATTAAGCAAACTATCACATCTAAATTCCCCCTCAGTTAAGGTAAATAGTAAAAAGCTCCACTCTAGTTCATTTTATTGTCAAGTGGTACAGTTTAAAATGGGACAGCTGAAAGACTCTCTCAGAGAGTAAATATGAAGTTAAAATGGTTTAGAATTGTATTTTATTTTAAATATACACAAATGGTTAAAGGAATCCTTAATGACTGCTTAGGCAAAGGTGATTGCAGAACAAAGTTGGCAGTGTATAAATTTTAAAAGTGATTATGATACCTCCAACTATTATGTTCACCATTTCCTGCACAATACTCTGTACAATATCTTGTGCCTTTTCTTCACATGCGTTGTTTTCTCCATCATATGTTCCCGCATCACTTTTAGACAGATCTTCAAAAAAAAAAAAAAAAAAGGCAGGAAAGATATTATTGATAAGCACTTAAGTCAATCAAGAAGGTTTTAAACACAATATTATACTTTAAAAAAAAACAGAGCAAGACAGCAGTACTGAATGGCTAAATGTACTTTTCTTATCACAGGTAAGAAGATCCAAATATGTTTTAGTAAGGCAAGGAGAGGGGAGTACATTAGTTATCCTTAGAGATAATTAAAGTAGTAATTGTGTAAATTTGTGAAAAATACTCAAAGAATATATGTTAACATTTCAATGGGCTTAGGGTGAAAAAACAAAAGGTTGACACGTGTACATTTTGCAATATGTGGCTGCACATCTGTGACTGCCTGGATGCAAGCATGCATCTAGACTGCAATGACTAGAGCAGATGTAATTTATTTGTGGCTGAAATATGTTGTAAAGATAAAATGTTAACAGTGGTAGCAAAGGAAACTGATATTTGTACACTATTTTTAACTGTATTTTACTAACTGGAAACAGAATAGTCTTCCATTAAGTCACTCAGCCCTTAAGTACCATAAAACTCCACACCCTCTTCCTCCTCCTCACTAAGACCAAACCACACAGTGATTACTTTCTGCTGCCGCAGCCTGGTCAGCTTCTGTCTGTTCATTTTCTGCACTGTAAATATCAGAACCATTTTCTGCTTCTGTATCTTCTTGAAGGCGCTTGTCCACATCATTTGTGCTGTGGTCCAGTTCTCCTTCATGATCTTGGGATAGCTGATCGACTATCTGTGATGGAAGATGTCTCAGCTGAGGTGATTCTGGTTCATGATGGCTTAAGGGTGACTGCTGTAGATGGTGCTGTTGTCGGTGTCTTTCCTTCTCCATCTGTTTGGCTTCCTGGAGCTAGAAACAGATTAGGTATTCACTAATACACATTTTGTTAAAAATAAAATGCTGTTTGTGAATTGAAAAACAAAACAAAACAAATGATCCGTATACTCTAATTTGTGCTGGATAATAAAATTTTATTATTAGTAAAATGTTCAAACATATATTCAACAATGTTCAAATATTCTCTTATTGTATCTATTTACATCCTGCCATGTTACATTAGTGAATGAATACTTTTATTGGTAGTACATATGCTTATGCTATAGTTGTATAGTGCTGTGATCGGGTGAGTCCGCCCTTTAAGAGGGTTAAGGCTAAGCTACACCACTCGTGCCACACTGAGCTTGCCTCCCCAGGTGGTGGTGAAGAGTGCTGAAGCTATACGATAGATAGATCAGGTGACTAAACCAGGACTACTGGAGGGATAAGAACAACTTGTGGGAAGTCTTGGTGCAGAACTCTGGGGTAGGTCCGCACAAAGAGGGACATCCAAGGAGAGCAGCCATGGAGTAATGAAGTAACAAAAGAGCTGAAGGGCTGAAAATATAGGAAGAGGTCTAGTACTAAAAATATTTGTTAATGATTGTACTGTTGATATGGGGATAGAATCACCAAGGGAATTCTAGCACTGGTACTAACCTCTGAATCTTAATATTACACTACTAACTTACAAATACTATTTACAAACAGATAATGCACAATGAGCATGACCTACTTTCTGCAGCAAGTGATCTCTATCCCAGACTTGTCCGGTTACAAGCAAAAACTCTTCAGTTGCTAGACCCTCTCTATGACAGAATGTGTTTTTTAAGTAATTATATCCCCCTTTTTTTACTTACTGATTAAATAATTGCCTCTACCCTTTTTTTAAAGCAATCACTTTTTAAAATGGGTTTGAGATGTGTCTCAAGAGTCAGATGCGAAGTGGAAGATCGGTTTAATTCAAATGAAGAGAACAAAAACAGCAATAGTTTGGAGAATTGAGAGACCCCTTGTTTATGGGATGTTAATGTAGTCCTTTCCTGGTATATGAAGCCTCCTTTTCAGCAACTTAATATGCATGAAAGAGCAGGGAAGGAACATTTTCCCTATAAAGTGACAGCCATAATTGGAAGACAATACTGCTCTTTCCTGATTACCACTGGTGAGTGAATTTAACAAGCAAGGAAGTATAGGCCTGGCCCTGGGCATTGGTCCTCCAGTCTCTGAAATGGGAGTGGGGGAGTAAGACAATACAAACACCACATCTACTAGCAAAAATGGAAGATGAGAACAGGAAGTGTTCCTCTCTATCCTCAGCCTGGAAAAGGAGTAAGGAGTGATGTCCCCTCCCCATTTTCCCAGCATGGGAAAGAAAGGGAAAAAAGCTCATCTACTGGCCAATGTTGATGCAAGAAGTCAGGCCCCATTTCTCCCAACTTGATTCAAAACCCAGACCTTCACAATCCTAAACCCAACACTGGTACTGCCTCTAAATCCCAACAAAGAGGCCTCAGTCTTCAGTTTTAGCCTCTGAGTAGCATGTGCCTAAAACGTCATTCCCTGCCTATAACTACAACTACACAACTGACACCTAAGAGTCAGTTCACACAAGTGCTCAATGGCTCAGCTATTTCTTGAACAATAATATCTGACAGCAGTCATACCATATATTTTCAGAAACTAATGAATTTAGATCACTGGATACTCAAACACTGTTCAATCTCAAAGGAAACTGCTTGCTAATATTCACAAACTAATAGCAAAAATACCAGGCTCTTCTGGAAAGAGCAATGAGGTCAGGCACTTCTAGGATCTGACCTTCCTTCTGTTTCCTGTGGCAATTTGCTTTAACTCCTTTGCTATCAATTGCACAGAGCATGGGGCACAAGAAGCAGCAGACTCAGCTCACTACTTGCACTGCAAACCATGGCAGTACTCTGTAGGCATCTGTTAGGGTGACTAAAACACACATTAAAAGAACATCAAGGGTGCAAAGTAAAGCATTCAGAAGTTAGGAAATTCCAGAATTACAATTGCTTGTGCAACCTTAATTTAACCCCCTTGCACTTATGCATTATGATACAGTCATTAAATACGTGATCACACTTTTTTCTCCACAAGACCCATGCCTAGTCAGTGCACATGATGGATGGTGCTCAATTAAAGACAACTATTCAATATTTTGTTTTTTTCCTTAATGCATGCTCAGTTCCTGGTGTCCTGTTATTTTCTTTGTTGGACCTGTCCTGCAGTAGGTGACTTCAGGGTACCAATCTCGCTTGGGGCAATTTCCACCCCACCATCCACAATTTCCATCAACCTCAGCCCGCACTAGTCCACACAAGAAATCCACTACACTACAGTGCAAATAAGTGATGATCACATAAACACCACCCTATATCGGAAACCTACTGACCGCTATATCTACCTACATGCTGCCAGCTTCCATCCAGGACACATCACACAATCCATTGTCTACAGCCAAGCCCTAAGATACAATCAAATTTGCTCCAATCCCTCAGACAGAGACAAATACCTACAAGATCTTTATCAAGCATTCTTAAAAACTACAACACCCACCTGGGGAAGTGAGGAAACAGATTGACAGAGTGAGACGGGTACCCAGAAGTCACCTACTCCAGGACAGGCCCAATAAGGAAAACAACGGAACACCACTGGCCATCGCACACAGCCCCCAGCTAAAACCTCTCCAGCACATCATCAACGATCTATAACTTATCCTGGAAAACGATCCCTCACTCTCACAGACCTTGGGAGACAGGCCAGTCCTCGCTTACAGACAGCCCCCCAACTTGAAGCAAATACTCACCAACAACTACACACCACACCACAGAAACACTAATCTAGGAACCAATCCCTGTAACAAACCTCGTTGCCTATTCTCTCCCCATATCTACTCTAGTGACACCATCAGAGGACCCAACCACATCAGCCACACCATCAGGGCCTCATTCACCTGCACATATACTAATGTTATATATGCCATCATGTGTCAGCAATGCACCTCTGCCATGTACGCTGGCCAAACCAGACAGTCTCTATGTAAAAGAATAAACGGACACAAATCGGACATCAGGAATGGTAACATACAAAAGCCAGTAGGAGAACTCTTCAACCTTCCTGGACATTCTATAAAGAGATTTAAAAGTAGCCATACTTGGGGGGGGGAGGGGAGAGAAAAACACTTTCAGAAACAGACTTCAAAAAGAAACTACAGAACTAAACTTCATTTGCAAATTTAACACCATTAATTTGGGCTTGAATAGGGACTGGGCGTGGCTGGCTCACTACAAAAGCAACTTTGCCTCTCCTAGAATTGACACCTCCTCATCAACTATTGGGAGGGGACTACATCCACCCTGATTGAACTGGCCACGTCAACACTGGTTCTCCACTTTTGAGGTAACTCCCTTCTCTTCATTTGTCAGTATAATAATGCCTACATCTGTAATTTTCACTCCATGCATTTGACGAAGTGGGTTTTTTACCCACAAAAGTTTATGCCCAAATAAATGTTAGTCTTTAAGGTGTCACCGGACTCCTTGTTGTTTTTGTGGATACAGACTACCCCGATACTTTACATAAGCTTGATTCATTCACCCAGAGCATATTCTATTCTGTGCATTGAATGAGGGAAGCTTTCTGTGGAAAAAAACAATAATACTACGTGACCATGTTATTAAGGACCATCACAGGGCACGTGCACAAGGTAGGGTGAGGGGGAGAATGGCATTTCATAATCTTGGAAAGCTGGACTTTGCAACCATAACATTCTTTTTACATAGGTTTCTGTATGTATAACTATCTAGGCTTTTAAAAAATGCAAATTAAACACACAAATGCTATCACGTGGAATCACACTGACACCCATATGGTTCATAAGCAGGGCTGAACCTTTTGATCCACATAAACATCTGCCACTTGAGCTAATGGAGTCATTGATAGCAGTAGAAAGTTGTCATCCTCTGTGTAGGCTGACAGCTAGAGGAGGACGTGACACACTTTGCCAGTTGGCTTCATAGCTATTTGCTGACACCAGAGGAATGTTGAGATTCAAGGAATCTGATTCCATTCCAACTTCTGGAGGACAACGTGCAGTAGTATGTGTTTCATGGCCTGTGCTTCAGCTACATTGCAAAACTCAAAATCAGTTTCCAGTTTACCGAAGAGATGAGCAAAGTTTCTGCTTCAATTCTTTTAATCCATCAGCTAGTTCATATACCAAAAAATCAAAAGAACAATCTGAATGATTTAGTATGAATAACTAAACAAGTCTATAATTTAAAATGATCTTTTAGGAACTATTTTCTACATACAGAATATTAGGATACTCACCGCTTGGTTTTCCATACGTGCAAATATAACATTCAGCATTTGTGTGAGAGTGGCCTTGGCCGTGGTCTGGTTTATGAGATTTTTGCTTGCGAGATAGATATTGTAACATGTTCTTACAGCTTGCAGCACGGTTCCTTCATGAATTTCTATGTGTTGAGATGTTACTGCAGTGAGTAAAGCCTAAAAAAAGAACATATTAAGTTAGAACTCTTCTTCTTAAATGAAGCATTGAAGTAGTCTAAAATATTTTCTATGCACATTTCTATTTACAAAACAATCAGTAAACATCTTCAGTTACATTTCTTGTTTACTGATAGTTTTTCTATAGCACTCATCAAGTCATATCCAAGTACTTCACACACATTAATCAAATTATCATCATAAATACTCCTCTGATATAAGGAAGTATCCTTGTAACCATTCTACAAACGAAAAACAGAGGGACACAGATTTGCTCTAGGTCAAAAAGAAAGTCTGTGGCAGAACTGGGACTAAAAGCCCTAGTTTGAGTCCAAGCCCACTGCACCAAACTACAACTATCGTTCCACTCCACATCCACCTTATGGCTTTGCAAAACATATGTGACCTTTACTCAACAAGGGTAAGAGCCTTTGGTGATGAATTCAACAAAGTTTCTCAACAAAGGCTCTTAAGGAAACTAAGTAGCCATGGGATAAGAGGGAAGGTCCTCTTATGGATCAGTAACTGGGATAGGAAACAAAGGGGACAAATAAATGGTCAGTTTTCACAGTGGAGAAAAGTGAGCAACAGGGTCCGCCAAGGATCTGTACTGGGCCCTGAGCTGTTCAACATATTCATTAATGATCTGGAAAAGGGGGTAGACAATGAAGTGGTAAAATTTGCAGAGAATACAAAATTATTCAAAATAGGTAAGTTCAATGCAAACTGTGAGAAGTTACAGAGGATCTCACAAAACTGGGTGACTGGGCAACAAATGTAGAGTAGCGCCAAAGTAATAAGTGCAGAGTAACTCATATTGGAAAAATAATCTTAACTAAACATATATGATGCTGGGTTCTAAATTCGCTGTTACCACCCAAGAAAAAGATCTTGGAGCCATCATGAATAGTTCCCTGGAAACTTTCACTCAGTGTGCAATGACAGTCAAAAAGGCTAACAGGTATGTTAGAACTATGAGGAGAGGTACAGAAAATATAATGTCACTATCTAAAACCATGGTGTGCCCACATCTTGAATACTGTGTTCCGTTCTGGTCAACCCAGCTCAAAAAAAGGATACAACAGAACCAGAAAAGATTCAGAGAAGGGCAACGAAGATGAACAAGGATATGGAACAGTTTCCATGTGAGGCGATGCTAAAAATATCAAGGCTGTTCAGCCTAGAAAAAAGATGTTTGGGGTCGGGGGGAGAATATGATAGAGGTCTATAAAATCATAAATGTTGTGCAAAAAGTGAATAGAAGTGAATATTAACCCTTTCCCACAATACAAAAACCAGAGCTCACTCAATTAAATTAATATGCAGGAAGGTTTAATACAAACAAAAGAAAGAACTTTTTCACACAATGCACAACTAACCTGTGGAATTCATTGCCATGGGATGTTGTGATGGCCAAAAGTATAACTGGGTTCAAAAAAGAACTAGATAGGTCCAAGTAGTATGTGTTAATCAATGGCTATTAGTCAAGAGGTCAGGGATGTAACCTCGTGCTTTGGGGTAACCCTACACCTCTGACTACCAGAAGGTGGTAGTGGAAGACAGAGGATGGATCCCTCCATAACTGCTTCATTTTGTACACTCCCCTTGAAGCTCTGTTATGGGCCTCTGGCAGAACAGAATACTGGGGAAGATGAACCATGGTCCGATCCATGGCAGCTCTAATGTTATGCTCTTAACAGTGTATATTTACAAAATAATGTCCACCAAATAAAAAGCAAAGTAACTTGGGGCGGGGGGGGGGGGGCTTCACACAACAAAAACTCAAATTTATTACCAACATAATTATTGTAAATATATACAAATATTCTCGTCTTCATGGATTCATAGATTCTAGGGCTGGAAGGGAATCTCAAGAGTCATGAAGTCCAGTCCCCTGCCTTCATGGCAGGACCAAAATACTGTCTAGACCATCCCTGATAGACATTTATCTAACCTACTCTTAAATATCTCCAGAGATGGAGATTCCACAACCTCCTAGGCAATTTATTCCAGTGTTTTTAACCACCCTGACAATTAGGAACTTTTTTCCTAATGTCCAACCTAAACCTCCCTTACTGCAGTTTAAGCCCATTGCTTCTTGTTCTATCCTTAGAGGCTAAGATAAACAAGTTTTCTCCCTCCTCCTTATGACACCCTTTTAGATATCTGAAAACTGCTATCATGTCCCCTCTCAGTCTTCTCTTTTCCAAACTAAACAAACAATTCTTTCAGCCTTCCTTCATAGGTCATCTTCTCTAGATCTTTAATCATTCTTGCTGCTCTTCTCTGGGCCCTCTCCATCTCTGGAGCTATTTAAGAATAGGTTAGACAAATGCCTACCAGGGATGGTCTCGACTCTTTGCGCCACTGACTATGCTCACCAAGCAGCTACACCAGACTTTCCTCAGATGCTTGTACAATTGAACCCTTATCTAAAAGTTTCAGGTAGAAATTGTAAGGAGAGTTCTGCATACACAATTTTTTTTTCTATCATTCAACTTCAGGACAGGCAAATTTACATTTGGTGGCATCTTTTCTTAAGTATACTAAATCACATACAGTTATTATACAAGTTAAAATTTTAGCAATTTACAAATACCTAGAAAATACATTAAGACCTGCTCAGAAAAACAATGAAAATAAAAAATATATATACCTATTAGCAGCAACTTAAGAGAAAATATTAACTAATAGTGTCTTATATGTGCATAGCCTCTCTCTACCATAGTGTGGGCAAGATTAAGTTGAATTCTTTTGAAGGATTATTCCATTGATGGGGGAGCCAGCAAACCGAGAAAGATACAAACTTTATAAATTTAATATTTTATATGTTATAAATAATTTTCTTTGGATTTTCCACTGGATCCTTTTACAAAGCAAGATTCCTTTCATTAAATTACAACAGGAATCTTAAAACAGGAAACTGTTTTTCCCAACTTCATCTTTATTTGATTAAAAAACTTCATAGGTTATATATCTCACAAAACTGGGTGACTAGGCAACAAAACAGCAGATGAAATTCAATGTTGATAAATGCAAAGTAATGCACATTGGAAAACAATCCCAACTATATATAAAAAATGATGGAGTCTAAATTAGCTGTTACCACTCAAGAAAGAGATCTTGGAGTCATTGTGGATAGTTCTCTGAATATATCCACTCGGTGTGCAGTGGCAGTCAAAAAGGCTAATAGAATATTGGGAATCATTAAGAAAGGGACAGATAATAAGACATGATAGAGGTCTATAAAATCATAACTGGTATAGAGTAAGTAAATAAGGAAGTGTTATTTACTCTCTCATAACAGAAGAACTAGGGGTCACCAAATTAAATTAATAGGCAGTAGGTTTAAAACAAAAAAAAAAAAAAGGAAGCATTTCTTCACACAATGCACAATCAACCTGTGCAACTCTTTGCCAGAGAATGTTGCGAAGGCCAAGACTATAACAGAGTTTAAAAAACAATTAGATAAGTTCATGGAGGATAGGTCCATTCAATGGCTGGTAGCCAGGATGGGCAGGGATGGTGTCCCTACCCTCTGTTTGCCAGAAGCTGGGAATGGGCAACAAGGAGTGGATCACTTGATGATTACCTGTCCTGTTCATTCCCTCTGGGGCACCTGGCATTGGCCACCATCAGAAGACAGGATACTGGGCTAGACGGACCTTTGGTCTGACCCAGTATGGCCGTTCTTATATACAATTATATAAACTATAACTATATAAACAATTCAAATAGTCAAAGAAAAACACACAAGGTTTTAAAAGAGAAAGTTATTCTAGAAGTAACAATACACATTAAAACTAAAATAACCAACTTTTTATCCCATCAGGATTCTTTTGCTCAAGACAATCTTTTAAGAGAAGGAAAAAAAAAAAAGCAAAATTGTGTCTTTGGCAAATACACAACAGTGACACAGTGACAAATACACAGACAGCAAGTGTTTTTAAGGTGACCATAAGAAGTAACTGAGGTTCAAAAACAGTAAGAGGTGTATGATATCATAAAGCTAATTTCTTAATATACAATGATAAAGGAAACCTTATATTAACTTACCTTTTTCATATATTAAAAAAGTGTAAAAGCTTTCAATACAGGCAATTTTGGATGCTGTAGGACATGTGATACACACAAATGATTAAGCCTTACATTGTGCAATTTTTTTTTTAATGTGCTTTTAAATGTGAAGGAATTCAGAGCTCTGAATGGGCATTCTTTGCTGTTTAGTTTTATATTTAAACAAACAAACAAACATTAAATAAAAACTATGTAGTGGCCTCTTGTTGTTTGAATCAATTAAAACTTCTTTAAACTAGATAAAAATAACAGTTGCATTCTTGACTGTCTCTCCTTTCCCATGAGAATCAGGATACTATACGGAGGCTGAATTCAAGTAGTCATCTAAAAACAAAACCTAGGGAAGGAGCACCTGATTTGAGGATCTGCTCAAATGGTTCCATAAAGACCTGTCCTCTAGCTAAGGAAGGATTTCTCCCTCACTCAGAGGTCAAAGAGATGTTTTAGGGTAATTTCAGTCCTCTCCCTGAGGCCAGGCATTTAACTAGTATTTAAAAGGTGAAGCCTGAGACACAGTTATGAACTCAGTTATTAGAGAACAACTTAGGCTAAGATGAATGGTTGAAAAATTGAAATTCAATAAAATTTTCTAGACTGAAAAGCTACAGAAGTGTTGCCGAAGTGTAAAATAAACTCTTCAGACATCTGTCAAAGAGAGGTACAATCTGTCCAACGTAAGACTTCACAATGTACATGGTTTTCATTTCGTTTCCATTTCTGGCAGATTTCTATAGAGTGAGATGCCGTTTTTCCAGCATTACTTTTTGATGAGAAAGACTTGTACTATTCTTGATCAAATGAGGAATTCTATCCCGCACTCTCTTATATTTTGGGCACTCAAGTTCAGCGTCTGTCTTGATCTATTCTCTACAACACTGATCACACAACTGCACCTTTGTGTGTCCATTTCCATTTCTAGTTTGTGGTCAGATCTAGATAAGTGAACTATTGAATTTCTTGTTTAAGTCTGGTTTTGGTTTTTTTTTGTAGTTAAACCTGTATACATCAATTTTTCTTTATAAACTTCTGGTTTCAGATGCAGAACACACAACTTCTCTCAGTCTTGAGAGGGATGATCAAACAGCTCCAGGTAGGCTATGCAGGTTTTAACCAGGATCACATCCAGAGTCTTAAAGCTTTCTTCATTGGGCCCATCACCTCAGGATACACACAGCTTCTTTGCCTTGCTTCAGATCATTAGGTGGACACACCACCCTGCTCCTTAGCTTCAGATGTGAAAATCACCAGAGTAACAGGCCAGAGGAGAGGTAGCAAAACAGTCAGGTTGATTGACAGCAACTCTTACACTCAACTCTGCTGGGATCAGCAGGACAGCATCTCTTAGAGAGACTTCTTCAGATTTTCTGAGATATGTTGGGGAATCTTCAGGTATCAATTCTTAAGTTTCAGATTGTCACATTCAGTTACGAACTCCATATCATGTTCCTTTACTTTTAGGCATTTCTTTATTGTTATATACATAAAATGAATGATATAGTACCAAATATAACAGTTCTACTAAATTCTTAGAGCAATTTTAGGTTTAGCAAATAAATTGCATGTTTACCAATGAACCAGTTTTAATCCAAAATGAAAAATTAACATTCTATAACTAAATATTCTGTTCTACGTTTGTAGAACTTGCATTTTCTTTTTATACTGAATGATCCACAAAATGACATAATGCTTATGTTATAGTGAAACAAACAGGGACAGGAAAAACAAGTTACAAAAATGCACAAAAGTGTTACGTAAGTAAGTACTGTTTTACAATGGCCATTTCCATAAAAACATAAAAAGATCTGTTTGTGCTTAGTAGATTTGTCTTAATGGTCTTAAAAACAAAACAAAACAAAAAAAACAGACAGTTGAGGGTGGTTCAAAATCTTGGACTGAACCTTTACAGAGCAAGGCTTTCTTCTCAGTGAAGAAACACCCCAACATTGGTGGGTTAATGCCAGATTTTGTAGTCTTCATTTGGTCAGCAGAAGAGGTCTTTTCCTCTATGAGAAGTTTTATATTCCCATTGTTTAATTGTCTGGGGTATTTTCTGCCACAGAAAGACAAGACATAAAACATAAGAAGTTCTAACCAGTATTTCTGGCACACTGGTCTTGGGAACACAATCTCGTTTACTGTGAGAACAACTAAAAGGTTATCTGTTTACAGCACAATGTAGAAAGCATAGACTGAATCTCGAGTACAGATTCTGTTAGCTAACTGGCACATTTATCTTTAGAGAAGACAATAATTAGCTAGCCACAGACCAACTTCTGGAAGAAACTTAAGGTAACAAAAACAAGAATTTAACCCATATATAAAGAAGTGTATTGATAACATTTTGTTGACCATCAGATTGATGGCATATTTTACTATTGCATTTTGTGCTTACAACCATGTCTTCGAATCCACATTATCCTTAGGGCAAATGGGAAAACAGCTTCCTTTTTAACATTTCTAGATTTTTCTAACTGAAGTTAGATACTCAGTTTTTAAAGAGCTCCACTTCTTCAAATGTAGAGGCACATTGCAATAATGAAATAAAGCATTTATCCTCAATCATCTTTCTATTCAGAAAAAAGGATGTAATCATAGACACCATATCCTGGGTTCTGTCACCAGAATTCAGGATGAAGCATTAATTATTCATCTACAGAGCAGGCCTCTTTCCTGATTCAATTCTGAATGTTACATTTTTTTTTCTAATTTGAGTAACTTTTCAATAATCAGCAAGCTGTCCTATTGTCTTCACAAGTCAACCTAACCAGTTCATCAAGTTTCTTAGCCTCAGTCTCCCCTCATAGATGTGAAGGATTGTTCTTTTTAGATAACTGGCTATAATGCCTCTGAGTATGTACCAGTTTCTCTTGTAAAATGGATTTAAAATCCTAGTTTGATTCTGATATCTAATTTTCAGTTGTGAAATTAAATTACATGTATTGTATTAAAGCCCCCAACAAAACATACACAAAATACATCTTAGTTTTAACAGGAGGCCTTCCACATCCCCAACTCTCAAAACTATACCCACTATGAAAAGTCATCTCCCCCTAAACTGTGATAGCAGATATCACAAACTAGTCAGGGTCAGCCAGTCACTAACTTGGAAGGAAAACCTCCAAAGAAAACCATATTCAAGGTTTTCAAAGAAATATCTAATAGCTAAGTTCCAGAGGCAATGTTTAGACATTTAATTAAGTACTGTAATATTCAAAAGTACTGAGCACCCAGCAGTTTCTTTTCAAGACAATGGAAGCTGCTGGGTGCTCAATACTTTTGAAAATCAGGCCACTAATGGCTTGTCTACACAAACAGTTAGCTTGTAGCAAGCTAGCTAGAGTGTAAACGTACTCTGCATTAGTCTGCCGCACATTAAGTGCATCTGTGCATTGCCATGCACTAAAACTTCCATGTAGCACTTTGATCTACCCCATTTCAAAGAGGAATAGATCAAAGAGCATTATCGAACATTTAGTGTACTGCAGCTGAGTCCACACAGACACATAGTATGCAGTAGACTAGAGTTGTGTACATTTACACCCCACTTGTCACAAACTAAGGTGCATATATAGATAGGTCCTTAAGTGATGTGGCAAATGAGCAACTGAGTGGGTGGCACCCCACCATCTCCTAGTACTGAATTCAATGTCACAAAATGACAGTGAAAAGCATTGTGCTGAAGTTTTATTGCTGTCCCTTCAGTTTTTCCCAATCATTACATCTTTTTCTAGCTCTCAAAATTATTTTTCTATTAAACACTAATATGAACCGCTCTGTTTTATTTTCACTCTATTATGAATCAATCCATGAAGAGCATTTTACTTTGAATCAGTCTCAAAATTTAACATACATTGACAGTAAATATTTGCTTCTGCCCTTCTCCTCCTTCAGACACTAACCATGAAGACCACAGCCTTGCACAGAGGTCATTGCATATATAGCAGATTTAGCAGTCTTATCACCCCATAGATGCTTAGATGCTTTATTCACTCAAACTAGGAAGTTGTTTCATTTTAACCTTTCAGCTTATCACTGATAACAGAAAGGTCTCTTGAAAAGTCAAAGGAAATTCTCCTAGCCATGATGAGGCTATGGGAATTTGTGGCTATGAAAGAGCCAAAGATACTCAGCACACAAATATCAGACCCACCCAAAACAGAAAAGAGAAAAAGCAAGGACATCTGCTTATGGGGCCATCTTTCTTACCACTCCAATTTTCTTCTACAGACATTGATACAGTTCAACTTTTTGTGATGGATAATAGGTACTACATATGGAAAATTACATAAAAGTGTGAACAGAACTTCAGATTTCAACGGTGAAAACATTACAGAGGCAAGTCATGAATGCTATCTTAGCCCTAGTAGAGTGAGGCTGAAGATAAGGCAACTGATACACACATGCCGAGGAAGCCAGAAGGAAAACAGATTCAGAGCAGAGGACCTTCACGCTACCATAAAAGGAAGGTCAACAGGTCCCAATTACTGAAAAATTATTTATTTGCAGAGACAGGAAAGCACCACACTCTAAGTGGTCAGTTACAGAGAGCAGTAAACTTAAAACTGCTCTCCAGACAACAGTAGAGCAAACTCAAGTCAGATTGCAATGCTGCAACAGTCTAAAAGAGAAATCTGAACTCAAAGAAGGAAGTTGGGAGATACAGAGCGTGAATGGGAAACAAGTGACCTTTGCAACAAAATGAGCAGGTCTAACCCTGAGAGCAGTGTCTGCACCAGTGGATGCCTATGTATGAAAAATATCTATTAGATAGCTCACATTTAATCCATTCATCAGTGTGCCGTTCACTAGTTTTCATTATTGACAGATTATTGTCATGGCAGCATAGATGCTCTCCTCCAGTACTGCTGTCAATGGCGCTCCTTTGATGACTATTGAAGTGATGAGAAAAGCTCTTTGGCAACCCATTTTATGCAAAATACATGCAGAGTTTACAACTACAACAACAACGGGAAGAAAACACTGGACTTCCTGAATGCACAAGTCAACAACATACTCACAAAGCTGGCACAGTGAAACACATCACTAACTCTAATGCTCCTACTTGATCTCTCCCTGATGAACGCTCCAGTTGTTTAACATAACCTTTCCCAAAGCTACAACCTTGCAGATACTTTGATTTATAGTTTACCTCTCCAGGAACACCTGGTAGTTGAAGCATATAACAAACAGACTTTGCAAAGGGGATTATAAAATTACTCTTTGCTTTAGACCAGACGTTCCCAAACTTCCCCCCTTGGAGATTCATGTCCCATGTATGTCCCTCTCTTTTTAAGGGGTTGAGGGGAGAGGTTCCTTGTATCCATGGGGCCAAGGGGAAGGGGTGCCCTGTATCCATAGGGACTGGATACTCATCATATGGCAGTTCAGGAAACCTTCCACTACCTATAGTGGTCGGGCAGCTGCCAGGACCCAGCTCCCTGCCCATCTCACTCCTCTCTCATGCAGGAGAAGCAAATGGGGCCGCACTGAAGGGCCAGAGAGTTAAAAGGGAAGCAGAAGGATGCACCCAGTGAATATTGGCACCCCTTCAGGACGGAGCCCCTCCTGACCATGTCCCTTTAGCACCACCCCATCTGCTTCCCCTGCGCAGGCTCTGTTTGTTAGGGGAAGCAGACAGGGCTCTGAGCCACAAGGTTACACTGAGGAGGGAGCTACGTCCAGCAGGGTGGGAACATCCTGAGGTACAGCCCTCCACTCCCTGCTCACAGACTTCCCACCAGCCTCCCCCTAGAGGAAGATAACTGCCAGCTGGTGACATTGTGAGGGAGCAAGGTAGGCAGGGAATCTGTTCCCGGCAGCTAAGACTGTCCATTGAGATCACCCACACATACCCCTTGTGACCCCCGCCCTTCACTGTGACTCTGTCTTTGGACCCTCTGAGAACCTTGTTGGGGAACCTCTGCTTCTGACAGCACATGAAAAATAAAGATCCAGACAAAACAAAAAAACATCTACATGCCCTTCCCTGTCTCAATTTCCTCACCCCTCTGGAAATGTTCTTTGGGCTTATGTCGAGTTCTCTGGGATGTCCAAGACCCTCCCATCTTCTCCTCCTGCACACCCTTCTTTTTGGCTTCTGGTCTCTTCTCCTTCTCTCTCTGAAATGGCTAGTGAGAATCCTCCTTTTAGAAAGCTGATATCCCCTCAGTCATGTGGCACAGTGATCAACCTCACCAGCTGCTTAAAGTCCCCCACCTACAGCAATTCCTTCATCCAACTAGAGCTCTGTTGATGGACTGTGACTTAGATTCCATCCAGTCATCTGTAGACAAGGCTTCATGTCATAATCATGACTCCATATGCAGTGAAAGAGAAAAAGGATAACAGACATACTATCAGTATGCTAAGAATAGAAAGGAACACCTTATGAAACAGGGCTGGTGTGGGAGATGAAGAAAGCACTAAAATAAAAACTGAAATTGTGTTTCCAAACAAATACTAGGCTTTGAATCCTCAAGGACATGCACATTTTCTTGCTGTCATTTGAAACCACATTTGGTCAACAATTACCTTTATTATTTGTAGCTGAACCCCTTCGTCTGTTTGAGGACCTTGAAAACAGCCACATATTGTCTCAATAATTCTATCGATTAATTTTTTGCCTGGAGCTGTACTGTCCGGAGCACTTCCAGTCAAGTGCCCATATGCTATAAGTTTCTGAAGAAAAAAAGAAAGGGACATACTAAATAAATCCAACCTTGCAATCGAATATGTAGATTCACATTTATGACACAAATGAAGTCAGGATAATTAGAACAGTGCAGTGTATCCCAAATCACAGTACATTTCAAGCATTTGTAGAAAATCCTTCAAAAGCATTCATGTTCTTATCCAACAACTGCAACATCACTCAGTATGAAGTTTATCAATTTAGCTTAACTAAAACACTACAATTTACTCAAAATAAAAACATTCAACAATTTTAACTGGATTCTGAGAGACTCAAAAATTATACAGATATTCACATTACATTTTTACCTGTTATATCTGTACTATGCAATGTCATAATACACTTAACAGAAAGCAAGTTTACAGGATGACTTTCAAGGCTGGTGAACAAAATTGGAACCACTAGGTGTGTTTTGGTTTGTAAGTATTCACTCATCTTTGCATGTGTGCTTCAAATCTTGCGAAAAGGAAGAGTATTCTAAAACAACTGAATTCTGTTCTGAGCATTCCAGCCATGAGACTACTTGTAAGTCTCAATAACCTCCCTACTCACAATAGCAAGAGTAGACACGCAGCTAAGTGAGACTGTATGCCAGGTATGCATGTGCCTATGAATACAAATATATGCACTGGGTTCATTCACTGTTTTCAGGCCACCTAGGGGAACATAGACAGAATTTTTGAAAGACATCTGAAGCGTTTTTTCAGAACAACATTACAGGACCAGGATGGAAAGATTAACCTACTTCACATGGGAAACGTGTCATGGGCTCAAACTAGAGTGTTTGTGAACTTCAAACTTTGACTATTTTACTGCAATTATGAAGAATATAAAAAGTTTTACAGTAATATACCTGTTCTGGTAAGAGATGTTTAGCCTTTCAGAGAGTTGTTTTCTATACATGCACATTAATACAAAAGATTGAGGTTTGGGACAAGTTACATTAGTATACAATTAACTAGTTGTATCTAGCTATATATATATATAGCTAGATACTGCATAGCGTAGTGGTTAAGAGCGCCACCCTTTGATACGGGAGACCGCCCTTTGATACGAGAGACCGGGGTTCAAATCTCAGTTGGTACCCAACTTTCCAGTAGGGGTCCTTGGGCAAAAAGACCCCCTAACGCTTCACCTGCCTACCTCAAATATGAGAGTGACACGAACTAGGAGAGTCATGCCAGCTCGGACGTCGCCCGGATTAACAAGGCCCGCGCCAGATGTTGAGGAACCAGGACAATCTGACGATAAGTGGGCTACTGGAACAA
>NC_133770.1:239737760-239780759 GCF_003597395.2 Chelonoidis abingdonii
AACAGCTAAGATACTGCGCAGAACCCTCAAACTCCCAGGCCTCTGGTAGAGGACCCGTGGTTGAGGAAGACACATACCACCCATAGGGGTGAGAGGGGAATTTTTTTTTTTTATATTATATAGATATAGATAGATAGATAGACACACACATATATACATATACACATATACATATATATACACACACACTTTTATATTAACTACATTTTCTTCCTTTGCTCTTCAAAACTAGTCTACAATTGTCTGAAAAAATCATATACATTTTGGTTAGCATGTCCCATACAGTAGCTGAAAAAGACATTCTTCGTTAGTTACATTTACCCATCCCCTTCCCTCCAAACCAAACAAGTCTTTTTTTCAGACAGTTAATAAAGCCCAATTGTATACAGACCTGTAAACAATCTAGAGATGTACTAACAATCCTGGGGCACTTAGACTGGCATGCCAATTCGAATGGTAAGAAGTATTTGTCGGCTTCAATAAAACTTGTCTTTGATTTCACTGGTGGAAGTGTGCTTGAACCAGGCTTTGCTTCTCCATGAGGGGGACTAAACAGAATAGTTTGATCATTAGAATGTAACAAGTATCTACAGTTAAGAAAGCTTTCCATCACAATACTAGTTTTTCCCTCATTTTTTTCACTTGTTCTTAACCTCAAGAAGGGAAATGATGTATTGAAAACTGATTTTTATTAACTGAAACTATCAGAAAAAATGCAAGAGGATGGTAAGTTGCAATAAGTAAATATTCTCAGTATGAATATAAACTTTGGTTCTACCTGAACGATTCCTTTTCTTAGACCAGACAGGTCCCATTGATTCCAACAGTGGATCTTCAGTTGCTCTTGCTGATTTGGAGGCAGGCAAACTTGTTTTCTCTGAATGCAAGTGTAATCCACACACCAACCCACACACCTCCTGGGCGTGGTGTTTGGTCACCTCTAGTAGCACTGAGACCACTTAGAGATTCATGAGTCTGCTCTACGGCCTTGCCTAAGGGCCATATGGCTTTCAGCTCATGCAGTTAGCTTCAGAAGTCCCAGGTTCAATCCTGCCCGTGGACAACCAAGGTCTGTCGGTGTTACACAGGCTTAGCCCCTCCCACTTAAAAGTCTGCACAACAGAACTTTCAGAGCTGTGAAATACTCCTTAGAATTATCTAGATCACAACTTGCTACAACACAGTAAATCGTAACTCAGACAACATTGCTTACTGCAAAGCATGGAGACTAATGACTTTGAACATCATCCTATAAGATCCCTCATATCCTTCTGGCAATGTAAGCATTTGAAAGGTGAGCCAAATTTGTAGATTTTCTTGATCTAACAAAATATGCTGATGAGAACAAAAATAATTATATTCTCTTCCTCAGGCAGGTCCACAGACTATAAGAGTGGGATTCTTACGGTAGTATCCACTTGAAGGACCTTTGAACTGATTACAATAATTATATACAATTTCTTATAAAAACTGCAAGTTTTTGAACTATTATTTCACGTAGCACCTTCTTTTGAAAGAGATGTCCACTAATATTTATATCTAATATTTAGTGAAAAAGTGGAACATTAAGACCAGCCAGTTCTGCTGCATATCTCTTCAAAAAGAGTAAGAAATGTTTATGCCAATTTTGGTTTTTGATAGAGGTGTTTTCACTTGAAATTTCTAGAAGACTGAGGTCTTGTTGTCTCTGACTGCTGGATGGCACAGGACAAGTAAGGAGGATTTTCTAAACCTTTTGGTGCGTGCATATATCTCTGACAAATTGGGCCACATCTTCTCTTTAAGGTGATTTGTTGAGAGGCAAAAAGGAAGTGATCACAACTTCCCAAGTTCTGTGAAAGACTATTTATTTTTGCGGACAAAAGCTGAATTTGTCCTCACAACTATCTTAGCCTGTAGAAAAGTGCAGAACTACAACAAAACAGATACATTTCTTAAAATGATTCAAACTGATATTTAGGAAGCACTTCCAAAACTAAAATTAAGGTACCAGAGCAGGGCAGTACACATTTGTTGTGGAGTTGTTCAAGCAGCTGCCTTAAGGAATTCCTTAATATTCAGGTGAAAATAAACTCTTTTCACTTAACGTTTCCAGGATAGAGAACAGAGCCAATATTTTGGTATCTTATTTTAAAACACAAGAGGGGCTCCAGTTATACAAGTTTACTTCTGAAGTCTGTGGACTAATCGGTATAATAAAAGATCAATATCTGTATTTTCACCAGTTTAAGAAGTGAACTGTATTAGTGGATATCTTTCTTGAACGAATCATGGTTGACACGACCCCAAGTTTCCCTTAGTTCTTAGTCTCCATCATTCAAAAAAAAAAAAAAAAAACTAAGGGGGGAGGGGAGGTAGATTCAATCTTTTTCAATTCAGCATTTGGATTTTTATAATATCTGCAAGAGATGCAGTTTTCCCTGATATTGTTTTCTTAGCGGCTACTTCCTTGGAGATTCTTCCACATTCCAAGCTCATTTGAAATTCCCATGCAAGCCATTTCCTCTTCAGAAGAAGAAGTCAGATCTTCTTTGTCCACCTCTGGTAGGGCTCTGAGGGAGGTACACACTATTCATGCTGTAGGATGTTAATACACTCTGTGGATCTAGCCTAGGAGATCCCAGGGATTCACTATTATGCCAAGTTCTGAAAAATTAGATTGGGTAGCTTATGGGGGGGGGGGGGGGGAGGAGTACCAGGAAAGCCTGTTCAGTGGGAGTTCGATATGTAAGCCACATGGATGAGGTCTCAAAGAAACATTAAGGACCTGCCCCAGCATAGCCTGATAAAAGGAGGTCATTGCTGTTGCTTGAAGCTTAGGAAGCCCCTTAAAAAGGAGTTGCATAATCATAATGTTCCACTTGTCTCTGAACACAATCTTCAGGTAGGCTCAACTACTGCTGATGTTTAGAAAGAGTGGGCAGATCCCCTGCAAGGTGGAGCTGTTTACTCAAATGAACATGTGAGTCAAACCTAGAAGTCAGAAGGATTTCACAGACCCAGGAGACCACCTCTGCTGAGTTCACAGTTAGTTTCATGAGCAGACAAAGCTGTCTGAAGCAACAAGAAAGCCTTTCTCCTGCTCTGGAGTCCACCATGAGGGTTGTGGTTACACACAAAAAAACAGCTGAGGCAGACCTGGCAACCAGTTTAAATAAAGGCCTAGGAAACTTGTTGTGTACAATATAGCTTGTCCTCACTTGCAGCATTGATCCTGGGTAGCGTTTGGTACTCGTCCTCCATTTTTAGCAGGGTGGATAAAAACAATATTTTTTAAAAAAAAAATTAACTTTTTTTTATTTAAACTGGATTTTTTTTATTTTTCTATTTAAATTTTTTTTTATTTTTTTTTTTTTTTTTCAATAAACCTGTTTAAAATTAAATCTGAATGTAATGGAAAGTGTTTTAAGGCCTAAACTTACTATAATCTCTTTAAATCAGTGCCGTAACAAGGGCGAGGCGAGTGAAGTACTTGCCTCAGGCGAGCAAAGTGGAGGGGCACAGCTCTACCGCGATCGGCGGCGCTTCGGCAACAGCTCTACCACCGCCGCTTCTTCGGCGGCAATTCAGTGGTGGGTCCCTGAGTCCCTCTTGGAGAGAAGGACCTGCCGCCGAATTGCCACCGCCACTTCATTTGTTCTTAGGCGGCAATCCAGGGGTGGGTCCTTCTCTCCGAGAGAGACTCAGGGACCTGCCACCAAATTGCTGCCGAAGAGCCTGGAGTCGGCCCTTCCCTTGGGTGCAACAATTTCTTGTTATGGTTCTTCTTTAAAATATTTAAATAAAAAATAAATATGACGACTCCATGAGCCTCTATCAAAAGCTTTGAGTTAAAGGTTGCTTTTTTATATAAAGAAAGAATCGGGGGGAAACCATCTAATTTTTTAGGTCAAACTTTATAAATAATGGTACAATAGGTTATATGCTGTATTAAAGGTTCAATTCTATGGGAGACCTATGGGCTGTGCTACTGAATGCAAAGGACTGGCAAATTCATCATAGATGTTGGAACCCAGCCTCTGGCTCCAGGAGACACCATTGTTCATCTCATCAGGATCATCCACTGAACCAACCTGGGCATCTCATAGTCCTATTTTATAGCTTCTTCCTGCTTGAGTTCTGATTGGTTCCTTTCTAAAATTATGAATATTATGACTCTACCAAGCATGGAAACTTGCTTTGTAGCTCATGGAATAAGACTGATCTACCAGCCTTTACTTCTGGATGGTTTTGGGCATGTGAAATAATGGCCTTGCTGTCTCCTTGCATGTGTCCAGAGAGAGATATAAACAGAAATCCATTAGTTTCTCAACACTCTCCCTCTCGGTCGCTAAACAAATAAAATATTGCAGTGCAGTCTAATGCGGTTTACACAAGCAGAAGTCTCGGATTGTTGTTTGGTCTTTTCTTTTTCTGGGGGTAGAGGTGCGGCAGAGAATTGTGTAATAAGGGAAAAGGAGCAGAGTGTGCAACCAGAGAAGAGCAACACTGGTGTCAAAGCAGGACACTATGAGAAGAAGGGACAACATTTTCCACAGTGAAGCCTCGAGTGTTGATTTTAACACCCAGAAACTGGAGAAAAAATGTCATAGCTTCAAATCGTAAAGAAGACCCTATCTGGGAATATTTCAAGAAATTCCTATACCTCTGGGTAAAAAAGGAACTCCTGCCAAATGTAAACAGTGCAACAAAGATACAAGGCCTGGTAGTTGGAATGAAACAACGTTATGAAAAATGTTCCTCAGAAAGCAATGACTTAAGATGATGATGTGGACACGTTTGAACAATCTGTATCAAACAGTTAGTAAAGAATGCTGCAAAAATAAGTAATGGACTGCTTACCATGTCTTACTATGCTAGCAAGCTATATAAGCAGTCAACACCGGACTAAAGAGAAATACAGAAAATATGCTGAATATAGTAAATCTATTTCCATAGCCTTGAAAAAACTGCAGAAAGATTGCTGCAATATTGCTGACGCTGCTGAAATTCATAAAGAACTTTCAGAGACACTGCAAAAGGAAATACCCAACAACAAAGTTAAATTGCAGGCAGTAAAGAAGCGGATGGATCAAATGCTTACTCCACCTCATTTTCTTGCCAATATTCTCAACCTAAAGTGCCAGGGTTGATCCTTAATGGAGGAAGAAGATGCTTCTACTATGACTTAGGCATCTAATAAATCACATATCAAACATGTCAACCATAATAAATTTCAGGGCTGGAGGTGAACCATTCAAGCAGTACGTTTCCCGATGATGTTTTAAAGAGAGTCACATCACTGAAGTCACTAGCTAAGCAACTGGAACCAGAGTTTGTTGAAATATTAATCCAGCTTTTAGCAGCAGTAGCCTCTTAGAATATTTTCTTCATTTGGACTGATTCATTCAAGGTTGAGAAATCGATTGGGAAGTGAAAAGGTAGGAAAATCTCTCTCTCTTCCAGTCTATGAATAAAAACAAGGAGGAAGAGGATATCTACTAGTTTTAAAAGTTTGAAGGACAGCCTAAGTAACTTAGAAGACTGTTGTCTCATTTTCAAGAGAGTTAGATGAGTATGAACTTAAGCTCCAATCACTTTCACTTAGGCATATCTGAAAATTTTCCCAGACTGACCTGAAATAATAAGTTTAATTCACGGACTACAATTAATCCTTCTGTTCCTTTAATAAATCATGTGAAAGTGACACGAGAAGTTTATATGTCCAAAACATTAAAAGGTTTTGCTTAATAAGACTAAATTTTATTCACTGTTGAGTGTTTAATTAAATTCTAGTTAATTTCCTAAAGCAGCTTGCCACAAATCATGAGGAAAAAGTTAAATATGTAGTAAATAAGCAATGTAATTCACCATTTTCTAATATACTAAAAATGTATAATTAAGAAACTGAAAACACTAATCTAATTGATTAAATACATGTGTAGCTGTAGTATACCCTCCTAGGTAGCAAAAAGATGTACTAAATCTACCATAAAGGCTGTATCAACATGGTTTTAGGGGTTACAATCAATGAGAATTCACCTTTCTTTAGAAAATAACTGAAGTACAAATGGAAAAGTTGATTAAAATCGGTAACTTCAACTGAGGCTTTCCACTTGGTGATTTAAATCATAGTTTACATTGTGGCTTTAAAATGAATCCACCCTGACTAGTACCAATCTTAAATAAGGAGCATGACAAGCATTTCTTGCCCCTGAGTTCCCTGACTAGATTGGGGTCTGCCCCAACAGCAGATTGGAGCCATACAACACCTCAAAGAAACTTTTTCAAAAGGCTAATCAGAATGTGGAGTTAATTATTAACTACCTAGATATCCAATGTGAGATAAGAAAAGGAGTTTAAAATGAATTTTGGAGAAAAATAAGAAGATTCTCTGTCCTAATGCTCTGCAAAGGAAGGCCTTCTACCTTCTCGGCAGCCAAAGACAACTGATAGCTTTTTGGTAGGAGGAATACATCCTACATCCATAGCTAACAAGTCTATGTGCCTCCAAAGCAACAAAGGAAACTGAAGATCCACTATTAGAATCTTTAGACATGCCTGAAAAATATATAAACAAAATAAAAGTCAATTTACAAAATGTTTCATCATAGGTAAGGATTATATGTACACTACACACAAAAAAAAAAACTATATACACTCACAAAACAAATGTGTTAAAAATATTAACACTACAAAGCCTAACACTCAAAACTATAAAATGTCAGAATTGAGGTTGCATGTGCAATCTGGATGAGGCCCCTTTGTGCATATGCATTGTGATACAGTCTTTAATTACATGATCACATACTATTTTTCCACAGGATTCCTGCCTCATTCAATGCACAAGATGGATGATGCTTACTGTATAAAAAGCTATTCAATATTTTGTTCTATCCTCATTGTTCAATGTGTGGTTCCATATCTTAGTTACTGAACATATTCAAATGTGCTATGAGAAGAGAATTATTCATTTCCTCGTGGCCTTTTCTATGGTGCTCATCTGAGTGCTTCAAAACATTAATTTTATTTTCACAACATTTCTGTGAGGTGTGGGAAGGGACTCAGACAGAGAGAGATAAAAGGTAAGAAGTGTCTACACATTTTAGATGCCCAGTCTGAGGAGCCTAGGGTCTAATTTTTCAGAGTACAAAGCAATATGCGATACTTGATATCTTCCAAAGCACAGTTCCCCTTGCCTTCAGTTGCAGCTATGATTATTCAACATTGCTACAAATCAGACCCTGGGGTCTCAAGATGGATATCCAGAAAATGAGGAATGCACAATTACTGGCCTATGAAAAGTTTGGTTTAAGTGACTTGCCTAGCATCACATGGGAACTCTATGGCAGAGGCTGGGATAGGATCCAAATCCCCTGGGTAGCATTCAACTGCTTTAACCATGAAAGCATTCTCTCATCCCCTGCCTCATTCACAAAATACCACCCAATTTCTGCAGCAAATGAGGCAGGAATCCTGCAGACAATAGCCTCCTTCACTACTCAGCTCTGATTTATCCCTAGAGCACAGCTCATCCTGTGCACTGAATGAGGCAGGAGTCCTATGTATCATGTAATTAAAGACTATCATAACAAATGCCCAGTTTGCCAGGGTGTTCGCAGATTTGCTGACAGCAGTGAAACACACACTCTAGAAGCTTGGATTCTATTCCAGCTTCTGGGGGGAAGTGTTCTCTAATGGTCACAAATCTGTCTGCCTCTATACATCCTGCATATGTCCCATTCAGCCTGTCCTAGATCTGTCTCCCTACCCCTGACTCCTCAGCCAGTGCCAGTTTCTTCCCTTAGCCTATTTAGTCTCTACATCACAGTCTCCTTGCTCAGCCAGTACTAACCTCCAGCTCTGGGTTCTTGTCTCAGTCTCCCTGGAGTTCCTCACCCAGCCAATCCCAGTCTCTTCCTTCCTTGGTTGCTCATCTAATCTCAATATCTGATCCTAGGTCCCATCCCAGTTAACTGCTCACAACAGGCAATCCAAGTCTACCTCCTACATGGTCCCTACCCCAATCTATTCCATCCTCTCCCTACAACCCTCCAAATGTTTGTGCTCACTCTCAGTTAAACGACAGCTGCAACAGACGGGAGCAGCAGTTAAAGGCAAACTCCTGACTATTATTCATTTCACAAGAGATGTTCAGCACCTTTCAGGATGAGTCACCATATGGATAATATTATATGCTTAAATTCATAATAAATACTATACAAGTGTCTATATGAATATTCTTCCTATCTTCAGAAGACAAATTATTTTTGCTTAGTAAGAGGAAAAGAATTACTACATACCTTTGCTTTTCTGTTTCAGTTTTTATTTCCTCTGAAAAAAGAAACAGCGAATTAGAATTCTTATAATAAAAGCATAGTTATGGAAATATTAATATGCACAGTTACGGAAATATTAATATGCACAGTTACTTCTAATTTTATTAGTTAACAGGTGGAAAGTCAAACTTCCATTTGGACTAATACCAAGTTTTTGTTGTTGTTGTTGTTTTTAAACCAAATTTCAGTTTAAAACAGCAAGCACCATCATGAGCAGTTCAAGTGTTTTATAACTCATTTCCGATGTTACTTGCAACTAATTATTAATTCAGTACCAAAACAAAGATGAGCTAGATCTCTATTTTCCAAGTTATTTAATAGTTAAAGTGGTGCCCAGTTGCCCTAAACAAAATCAGGGCCACTTTGTGTTAGGCACTGTTTCAATACATAGCCTTTGTCCCAAACAGCTTAGACAAAGATATAAAAAGGCGGAGGAGAAGACTGCAACCAAAACAAGTATAATTCTTTGAGGACAAACAACTCTAACATTAGGCTGTTTTATCAATCTATGCATTATATCCTGTCTTTGCAAACTTTGCACGTCTGTTTTATGAATTAACAGGAAAACTACATTCATAACTTCTATCAGTTTTACCTATAAAAACTCTCTCACTTGTGCTCTTAAGAAACCAGTCATATATGCCTGGATGTTACAGACAATTTTTCCTTTATGAATATACAGCTGGCTGCAAACAGCTGCTCACAATGAAGCAATGACCTAAGACAAAAACATACTACAGTAGCATTTCCACTTCAGACATATTAATTTTTTAAATTATTGCAACTTAGAAATAATGGATTTCTTATGAGACTTCAACCCTTTCCCCATCCTTCATATAATCAGGTCAATGACATACAAAAAATGCTTAATTTTATGCAGTATTTTAAATGACTAGACTCTAGACATTGTGACAACACATTAAACAACTGTGTAGTTAATTTTAAGAAATTTATGTATCTTCAGATACCAGATTACTTATTACTCACAACAAAGCAAACTTTAACATCTTTCATAGGAAATACATGCTGTTTACTAGGCATTAAGGAATCTGATTTCCACAGAATTTGCTCTGATTACAGTAGGAAAAGACATTGACAGTCAAATAATAAAATTATATAGGATCAATATATAAAATATCATTAATATTCATCACAGAAAAAGAGAGTGACACTGATGTATCATCAGAGCAAAGTTTCTGGTTCTAATCATAAGCATCGATCAAACATCCACAGAGTATTTGGGGAAAACACCAAAAACAAAAAACCCCTTCATTCAGTCATGACATTTTTCTTCACTTAGAAATGACAGCAAAATAAGATTGCATTACAAGTTACCTTTGAACATGATCATTAACCAAGAAATGATGTAGTACTTCAGCCTCACATGCACTGAATTATTTGAATTAAGCAGCCACCCCCTTTCTCTATAAATGAAATTTATTATTCAGAAGTGGAGTTTCCCAATTCTGGACACACTAAATATGTACGGTTCAAAGCAAAATTTAAAAAGATCACTTCTTTACAAACAGAATCTAATGCCCTGAAACTGCCAGAAGTACAACAAACTGAAGTTGCTATCTTTATAGTTGAACAGTTCTGAGTATGTACAAATTGTATGAACTTCTGGTTTTTTCCTTTTTGATTTCAAAACAGAAATTCTAACTAGCTACAAGACAGAGCCAGAGGTTTGACCTTTTCAGTAACAGAAAGATGTGTTCTTCTTTCAAAGTGAACATTAAGATTTATTGACCAGAGGTTAATTATTGACCAAGGTAAACTAGAGGTTGATAAGCACTAAAAAGGCAATATATATTAGCATTCACTGAAATAAAAATTGAAGTCAATCATAGAATATCAAGGTTGGAAGGGACCTCAGGAAGTCATCTAGTCCAACCCCCTGCTCAAAGCAGGACCAATCCTCAACTAAATCATCCCAGCCAGGGCTTTGTCAAGCCTCACCTTAAAAACCTCTAAGGAAGGAGATGCCACCATGTCCCAGGGTAACCCATTCCAGTGCTTCACCACCCTCCTAGTGAAAAAAGTTTTTCCTAATATCCAACCTAAACCTCCCCTACTCAAACTTGAGACCATGACTCCTTGTTCTGTCATCTGCTGCTACTGAGACCAGTCTAGATCCATCCTCTTTGGAACCCCCTTTCAGGTAGTTAAAAGCAGTTATCGAATCCTCCCTTATTCTTCTCTTCTGCAGACTACAATCTAGTCCCCTAGCCTCCTCCTTATATATCATTTGCTCAGGCCCCTAATATTTTTATTACCCTCCATAGACCGTTCCATTTATTTGCCACATCCTTCATTGTAGTGTGGGCCCAAACTAGACACAGTACCAGATGGAGACTTCGCCAATTCAAATAGAGGGAATGATCACATCCCTCAACTGCTGGCAATGCCATCACTTTACAGCCCAAATGCCGTTAGCCTTCTTGGCAATAAGGGCACACTGTCGACTCATATCCAGCTTCTCTCCACTGTAACCCCTAGTACTTTTCTGCAGAACTGCTGCCTGCCATGCCTAGCTAGTCTGTACAGTGCATGGGATTTCTTCTGTCCTAAGCGCAGGCACTCTGCACTTGTCTTTGTGGAACCTCATCAGATTTCTTATTGGCCCAATCTTCTAATTGGTCTAGGTCCCTCTGTATCCATCCCTACCTCCAGCATATCTACCATTCCTCCCAGTTTAGTGTCATCTCAAACTCTTGAGGGGCAGTCCATGCCATCCTCCAGACATTATTATTGAAGATATTGAACAAAACCGGCCCCAAAGACCAACCCTTGGGCACCTGCTTTGATACTGGCTGCCATTAGACATGGAGCCATTGATCCATACCCGTTGAGCCTGACGATCTAGCCAGCTTTCTATCCACCCTATAGTCCATCATCAGCCGCATACACTTTAACTTGTCGGCAAAGAATAGTGTGGGAGACCGTATCAAAAGCTTTGCTAAAGTCAAAGAATAACACATCCACTGCTTTCTCCTCATCCACAGAGCCAGTTACCTTGTCATATAAGGCAATTAGGTTAGTCAGACATGACTTGCCCTTGGTGAATCCATGCTGACTGTTCCTGATCACTTTCCTCTCCTCTAAGTGCTCCAAAATTGATTCCTTGAGGACCTGCTCCATGATTTTTTCAGGGACTGAGGTGAGGCTGACTCGCTTGCAGTTCCCCAGATCCTTCTCCTTCCCTTTTTTAAAGATGGGCATGACATGAGCCTTCTTCCAGTCACTCAGAACCTCCCCTGTTCGCCATGAGTTTTCAGAGATAATGGCCAATGGCTCCACAATCATATCCGCCAACTCCTTTAGCACTCTTGGATGCAGCATATCTGGCCCCACAGACTTGTGTTTGTTCTGCTTTTCTAAATAGTCCTAACCCACTTCTTTCTCCACAGAGGGCTGGTCACCTCCTCCCCATGCTGTCCTGCCCAGCGCAGTAGTCTGGGAACTGACCTTGTTCGGTATAACTGGGTATCTCCATTATGCCTATGGATTTCATGGCATTTTTCATTCTTAAATTAACAGTCTAAAGGAGAATAATTCAACAGTCCAGGAAAAAAAATATTCATGTCAGATGAGCCAAACAGGGAAATAGTATCTGCAGATTCTTATTCATTAGGAAATTAGTATTTCTCATTAAACTCACTTATAGCAAAGCCATTTTATAACTCAGTGTTCCCTCTCTTTTAAACAAATATTAAATTCTCTTATAAAAACTATTTTAAGTCAAGAGAATCCTTCTCAAGCTAGATAAAATTTTGTTTTCCCAATGAGTCTATTTAATTTTGTAATAAAAATACAATCACAACAACATTAAGCTACTCTTTGTATTTTTTATGATAAAATTAAACTGAGTTGTATATGTTTAGGGAACAGAGGGAAGCCTGCCAAATATTGAGGAAAACTGAAGGTAATGCTTCGAATAAACAGTGAATGCCAGTTTGAAATCTAATAGCACTACTTCTGGAGCGACTGGCATTCCTTCTCTTCTCCCAATTAGAGAGCATAACTGGGTGGGTAGTTTCATTAGTGAAAATTCCACCAGAAACCGATTTAACTCTTCAAGTCTCAGGATTTGAAAACAAATGTATGAAATACATACTGGCAAAGGTCTATACCTACTAGCCAGAGACCAAAGAAATAAAAGATATGGGAGCAGGCTTAGGGGTAACACCTAGGAAGATGCACTAATTATTGGATAAGGGGGATTTCTACCAGGGTGCTTTGCCTAAAGTCAGCTCCATCTTCATATCAGTCTGGACCTACAAGATGTCGGATTATTTGAAAGCTTTTTCTTCTGCTGGTGGAAGGAGAAACAGCTTTTTTTTCCCTCAGTCATCTTTGGAATTTTCCATTACTTTACCTCCACCCCCTTTTCTGGGTCTTCCTCTCTATGAATAAATAATTCTAGAGCATTCCTTTCTGCTATTGATAACTTCACCAAGAAACTGAAAACTAATATACCCATTAGTTAGACCTCCATCTGCTGGGTTTCCAACTGCAGCAGAGAAATCAACCAGTCTTATCAGATATCCTAATTTTTAATACAAAGTGAAACTAAACTATTAGGACAGGGGAACTAGAAAAAGCCAAACAGTTCTGTCTAGGTGGGCATCTGAGTAACACTGGGAAGAAGTGTGGCTGTTATCCTGTGCAGTGAAATGACAGGACAGGGAGAGGTGGCATCCTGTTCAACTTGGCAGAGACAGAGACAAGATAAAATAGTTTACAAAGGCCTTTAAAAAGTTCTCTCTCTCTTCACAATTAATGTGTTCGGTTTCTAAATCTATATTTGTTTTTATGGTTACGTCTAAATCACGAAAAGAAGTTCTGACTGGTGAAGTTGTGCTAACTAACCATACTGTCATTTTATTGGTTTCAGAATTACAATCCAGAATTTTTAAACCAATTTTATAAAATTACATTTCAATAGGCAGCAGGAGGCATCTCAGTTTTGGACCAGCTCTACAAAACTCTATTTACAGAAAACAAGCTACATAATTTGAGCAGTTTTGCCACTTTGAATTTTAAAAAATCTAATAGCAATATATGTTAATGCTTTATTTATCCTCCAGAAGTTCAATTCAGAAACCCAACAAGCATATTGTACAGCAATACATCAATTATAATGAACAGTTTGTCATAATCAGTGATATCTAACTCCTCTGATATTTTCATTAAAGCATGCTTATGTCCAAACAGGGACACCATTTTATGCACTGCAGGAAATCAAGATCTGGAATGAGCAGTGATCTCTCTGAATAAGTTGTCATCTCTCCTCCCTTCCTTCTACAGAACAAAGAAGTCAGAGTCTTCAACCAATATCCAAACAAAGGTACCAAAAAGTCCTCCAAAGTGAAGTGACCCAAACCAACAGACTACGAAAACAGGTGTATGGTAGAGGCATTGTGTCAAACATCTAAAGAATTTATCACTGCATACACTCTGCCTCTAGGCCCCTCCCATTAAAACGGGCAACTGTTAACTTCTTGTGCCACAGTATCCTGAGAAAATGGGAAGAAAAAGTAAGTTGTGTAATGGAACTCAACAGGAACTTTCATAAACTCAGCAGCCTTTACTCTATAGTATTTAGGCACAGTGGGTCAAACATTCTGTCAGTTATATATGAGTAAATACCCACCACACTTCCCAGTCAGTTATCCTCCCACAACCTAAACGTACTTTGAATAGCTGAAAATGGCCTGAAGCCGCACATAAAAAGCAAATTATGAACCCTCACTTTACACACAGCACAGTTTGATCCAGATGAGTGCAGTTAGTTTCACCTCTGCATCTAGTTTTACATATGGAAGGGCTGCAGAAAGAAAGTGACATAGCCTGCTATTTTTTCTATCGAGACTGCCCATGCATCAAGCACTCATGCTGGGCTTCTGCTTTAGTAGATACAAAAATACACAATCTGCATGAGACAAAAAATAGGAAGAAACTTGTCAATAAAAGTACACAGGCAAAGAAAAAAAGAGGTAGGAGAAAACAAAAAAACCCAACCAACCAACCAAACAAACAAAAAAACAACAGAAAAGAAAACTGGAGGAAGAGACCAAAAGGAAAGGGGCTGCAGGGGGACCCAAAAACAAATGAAAAAAACAGGAAAGACACAATGTAAAAGGAGATGACAAAAAGTGTTGATTGTGGAAACTGGTCTGTGTACTTGAAATAGCTTTCTAATCATGGTTAGTCAGTCTCTCTTCCATTCCTTCCTTAAAAAACACACATGAATATCTCCACTTTATGTTCCAATGCTCACAGCCATTCTGTTTGTTCTTTCCATTATGTAGCCTCTGTGCTGTTAGACTATGAGACCTTTGGGGAAGAAATTCTTCTTTAGCAAACTTCTCCAACTGCACAGCACTATGTAAATAGATAAAAAGGACACAGGCAGATGGGGAAAGAAACAAAAAGCATTATAGTGAGGAAGGGAAAGAACAAATGGTAGTAGTTTCACTATGCGTTGCCTCACATTTTATTCCTCAGTAGCAAAGAACTGTGTGTTTTTGCATTGCTGTAGATAACCTGTAATAACTTTTCTACCCTATTTAACCTAAAATAGATCTTGTAGATAGAAAGAAGATTACAGTAAAATTTTGAGACCATACAGCCTGTAGGTCTTTCCCTATGTTATTTGTCTTCTGACATTTATTGACACTTTCCTAAAATCTTCAGAGGAACTAGAAAAGTTATTATTTCATGGCTATGATTCTACTCTCAAACCATGATGGCAGATGAACCAGAATGGTGACCATGAGATACAGGACAGCCATGCTAAGGTACAAGCTAATGAAATAAAGCCTTCCCCATGAATCTGAGTGAGATTTCCACAGTAAGGAAAAACACACAGTTAGGCTGATAACAGTGAAGGGTCAGTGAGGGAAAAAACACATACACACCGACCCCAGGGACTGGAAAATTCTGCTGAATTACCCCCCCAACATAATAATAGATTTGGGAGTGGAAGGGAAGGAGAGAAAACACTGTGGGGGACTGGGCAGGGATTCAGCTTCTAGAAGCCACAGATGTGCTGGAGGCCTGTGGTTATCAGAACAGAGACCCAGAACTTCTGCATCAACTCTAGGATTCCCTGCCAGTACTGTTCAAGTGAAGCTACTGAATTATTTTGGGAAAAACTCTCGAGGTTATATTACCAAGAGGGGTTCTGCAAAAAAGCCAGTATATCCTCAGGTGGTATTAACTGAGCTGCACACTCTGCTGGGATGGGGATGATGACAGAGAGGCAGAAACATACATCCCACTCCCCGTGAACCCCACAATACCCACATATAAATCCTCCCCCCCATAGACGGCTCTCAGGCTATATCTACAGTTGGAGCTGGGGACGTCACTTTCAGCTCACGCTGGATTTCCTGTCTTCATTAAAACAAAAGATAGATAATACTACAGTTAATATCACAACAAAAAGTCACATACACTACACAGAACAAAAATGTGTATACATATCTACTATATAGATATTAATGACTGAACAAGTCAATATGAAAATATATTTTTACTGGTAATGATACAGAAGAATTCATACTATTAACATGGAAAATAACAGTTTAGTAAGTTTATCACCACATAGTATGATACTGGAAAAACGATAATTTTGGCAAACATTTCATTTATGACATTTCCTTCTAAAAATGTACATGCTTCATTTCTTCCCCATTAAATTTCAGCAGTTTACAGATGTGTCTCACTGTAGCCATAGTATTCTAGAACAGAAAGCTCCTACTTGGTTGAAAAGGAAAGTGTGAACTAAGTATTTGATCTGGCAAGGGAGTTGCACACAGGTGCAAGGTCTCTGCATAATGTTAACCAGATAACTTAATATCTAGGCAAAGAAGGAATGAAAGTGAGAAGTAACAGTTCAAAAAACGCAACCTTACTAAATATACAGAAGGGAGAACTGGACAAAGCACTTAGAAAATCTAATATGCAAACAAATGAGCTACAACCTAAGATAAGACAGGAGAGTTTGAAAGAACAAAGCAATTCTGAGTCAGTTCTTTTGAGTCACTGCAAGTGAATGAATTTCCAGGCAATACACAATGAAGAAGCATTTTATACAAAATTAATAATGAAATAGTGTACATTCTGAAGTGTATACTTTAAAGCATTTGCTTGATTTAGTTAGCTTCTCTATATTTTCTCTGGTTAGTCTCTCCAATATCTGACACCGCCAATATTGCTCAAGTTGGTATGCAGCACCTGTGGGAAGGAGTAATCTTTCAAAAGTCACCACAGGATTTTCAACATTGGGGGCAATTTCTATGTTGTTCTTTTCAGGGTTATGTATACTTGAGCCCTCTTGACTTAGCAGTCTCTGTAAATCCCTCTGATTTCAAAGCTCTAAATACTAGGTGCTAAGCACTGTACTGCAGCTATTATTGCTGCATTTGTTTAAGAACCCTTTGAAATTCACATAGGTCATCAGCATTAACCAAGTCAAAAAACCTTGAATTTTTCATTATGTATTTAGAGACAAACTTAAATTATGCTGTTATTAAACATTTCTACTGTGGTAGTTTCTAATGGGCCCCAACCTGATTGAGTCCTTTGTGCTAGGCACTGTACAAATATGTTACAGTCTCTGCCCTCCACAACTAACAAACAATCTAAACAGATTATGCTAAACAGATTTTTTAGTTTCTTTAGAATGGAAGTGAAAAGGTATCTAAATGGATACCAAAATTGCCCATTTTATCTCATCACTCTTTGCTAGTACTAAAGCTTGGCACTAGCAGAGAAGGATGTCAATATCAAGAGCCTCTCTCCCTGACTAAACAGCAGCAAAAGAAGACATGTTAATGCTTTGAAGGGGATTCGGAGACTTCCAGGAGGAACTAAAATAATCATACAAGATTAGGGTTGGAAGAGACCTCAGGATGTCATCTAGTCCAATCCCCTGCTCAAAGCAAGACCAACACCAGCTAAATCATCCCAGCCCATGCTTTGTCAAGCCAGGCTTTAAAAACCTCTAAGGATGGAAATTCCACCACCTCTCTAGGTAACTGTTCCAGTGCTTCACCACCCTCCCAGTAAAATAGTGTCTCCTAATATCCAACCGAGACCTCCTCCACTGCAAGCTCAGACCATTGCTTCTTGTTCTGTCATCTGCCACTACTAAGAACAGCCAAGCTTCATCCTCTATGGAACCCCCCTTAAGGTAGTTATCAATCTGCTATCAATCCCACCTCACTCTTCTCTTCTGCAGACTAAATAACTCCAGTTACTTCAGCCTGTCCTCATAAGTCACGTGCCTCAGTCCCCTAATCATTTTCATTGCCCTCCACTGGACTCTCTCCAATTTGTTCACATCCCTTCTGCATTGGGGGGACCAAAACTGGACACACTACTCCAGGTATGGCCTCATCAGTGTCGAATAGAGGGGAATAATCACTTCCCTTGATCTGATGGCAACGCTCCTACTAATGCAGCCCAATATGTCATTGGCTTTCTTGGCAATGAGGGCACACTGTAGACTCGTATCCAGCTTCTCATCCACTGTAATCCCCAGGTCCTTTTCTATAGAACTGCTGCTTAGCAAGTCGGTCCCCAGCCTGTAGTGGTGCATGGAATTCTTCCTTTCTAAGTGGAGGACTCTGCACTTGTCCTTGTTGAACCTCATCAGATTTCTTTTGGCCCAATCCTTCAATTTGTCCAGGTCACTCTGGACCCTATCCCTACCCTCCAGCGTATCTACCTCTTGCCCCAGCTTAGTATCATCTGCGAACTTGCTGATGGTGCAACTCATCCCATCATCCAGATCATTAATAAAGATGTTGAACAAAACCGGCCTCAGGACCGACCTTTGGGGCACTCCGCTTGATACCGGTTGCCAACTAGACATTGAGCCGTTGATCACTATCTGTTGACCCCAACAATCTAGCCAGCTTTCTGTCCACCATATAGTCCATTCATCCAACTCATACTTTTTTTAACTCGCTGGCAAGAATAGTGTGGGAGACCGTATCAAAAGCTTTGCTAAAATCAAGATATATCACATCCACTGCTTTCCACATATCCACAGAGCCATCATAGAAGGCAATTAGGTTAGTCAGGCATGAATCCATGTTGATTGTATTTAAGTAACCCAACAAAAGAGAAGCAAGGGAAATCTGAGCCAAAAGCAGTGCCTGCATTTAAACTGCAATTGTGGTAATCTAAAGGTTCACCATTCCCAGTGTACAGTTCTTTAAGATAATCAAGATACAGAGGACATACATATCACTGCAGAGATAGCCCATGCTCTAACCTAGGTGTTGCCTGAACCTCCCTGCCTTCCACACAGAAAAACCCTCTCATCCAGGAATGAGGATGCTTTAAGCCTAGGACTCAGCCCAGGCTAGCAACCTGACTACTTCACAGCGAGAAAGCAGACTAATCAAGCCCAGGTGCCGACGTCCTCCAATCCCTTCCCACAATTCCATCTGGCCCATATTTTTGTTCCATTGGACCAACGGAAAAAAAAAACAATATGCGGCTTCATTGCTTTTCAGAGATATCAATTCTTGCCCAGATAAGGTGCTCTCACTGACAGTCAGAGGCATCACGTCTGAGCAGTAAGAATTTACAGGGCAAAAAGAAAAAAGAGGCCAGATATGAGCTGCTATAGAGATACACAGGAACTCTGCCAATAGATCAGACTGCTCCTTTAGCAGGACAAGACGAGCCAGGCTGCTGCTGCGAGGATGTTGGAAAGAGAGGAGAAAATGGCAAGGGATTACAATGCCCACAACCATGCCCCAAAATAGGAAGAGCGACAGTTAGAGCTGGAAGAGGAACAGCAACATAAGGAGCTGATGGACTGACTACTCGGCCCCCTGGCCACAAGAAAATGCAAGCCCTTGCACTGCTCCCAACCCAGCCCACTCCAGAGGCCTCTCCTCTATTCCCCATACAGGATGGGGAATTAACCAGTCAATACAGTTCATGGATGGTCAAATACATGGGCAGATGTACTTATTGCACTCCACCTCCATGCATCACAGGGGGAAGAACAAGTTCAACACATTCATAAATTATCTAGAAAAAGAGATGAACAGTGAGGTGGTAAAATTTGTAGATGATACAAAAGATACTCAAGATAGTTAAGACCAAAGCAGACTGTGAAGGAGTTAAAAAGCAGACGAAATTCAATGTTGATAAATGCAAGGTAATGCATATTGGAAAACATAATCCCAACTATACATACAAAATTATAGGGTCTAAATTAGCTGTTACCACTCAAGAAAAGATCTTGAAGTTACTGTGGATAGTTCTCTGAAAACATTCACTCAATGTGCAGTGGCAATCAAAAAAACTAACACAATGTTAGGAATCATTAGGAAAGGGATAGACAAAAAGACGGTAAGTATCATAATACCACTTTATAAATCCATGGTATGCCCACACCTTGAATGCTGCACGCAGTTCTGGTCACCCCATCTCAAAAGAAATATATTAGAAATAGAAAAGGTAAAGAGATGAGCAACAAAAATGATTAACATTTTCATTCATGACCTTGGCAGAAAATAGGAGCACGCTAATAAAATCTGCCGATGACACAAAGTTGGGAGGTATTGCAAATATGGAAGAAGACCAAAAAAGCATACATGAAGATCTGGACAACCTTGAAAACTAGAGATATAGAAATGTGATTAAATGTAATAGTGAAAAGTGCAAGGTAACACTTAGGGACTAACAACAAAGAATTTTGTCTATAAGCTGGGGATGTATCAGTTGGAAGCAACAGAGGAGAAAGACCTAAGTGTATTGGTTGATCACAAGATGACTATGAGCCACTAATGCAGAAGTGGGCAAACTGTGGCCCACGGGCCACATCTGGCCAGCGGGACCCTCCTGCCTGGCCCCTGAGCTCCTGGCCCAGGAGGCAGCCTGCCCCCCCCCCCAATGTTCCCCCTCCACACTCAGCTCACATGCCACGACCGCGCAATGCCTTGGGCAGCAGAGCTGCAACTCTTGTGGGACAGCACAGCTGCAGAGCCAGCGGCCTGACCAGTGCTCTGTGCTGCACGGCTGCGTGGCTGACTCCAAGCCAGTGGTGTGGCTGCGTCTGGTGCTCTGGCATGGTCGCAGAGCTGTAGTGCCGTCAGCCACCCGCGAGTGCTCCAGGGCAGCACAGTAAGAAATAGGGATGGGGGTTTGGGTAGCGGCAGAGGAGGTGCTGGGCGTTGTGTGGAATAGGGCAGGACAGTCGAGGCAGGGGAGGTGGGGGTGGTCAAATGAGGGCAGGTCCCGGGGGAGGGGACTCTAGAAGGAGGGGGGTTGGATGGGGCCGCAGGGGGCAGTCAGGGGCAGGGGTTCCGGGGGCAGTCAAGGAGAAGGGGTGGTTGGATAGGGCAGGGGGAGCTGGCAGGGGATGAGAAGAGGGGGCGTCCGATAGGTAGCAGGGCCGCATTTGGCGGTTTGGGGAGGCACAGCCTCCCCTAACTGGCCCTCCAAACAATTTCGGAAATCTGATGTGGCCCTCAGGACAAAAAGTTTGCCTGCCCCTGCATTAATGTGATGCAGCTGTGAAAAAAGGTAATGCAATCCCATGATGCATTGGGTGAGGTATGTCCAGAAGAGAGAAGGAAGTGTTATTGCTATTATACAAGGCACTGGTGAGATCTCATCTGGAATAGTACGTACAATTCTGGTCTTCCACATTTAAGAAAGATGAATTCAAAATGGAAAGGTGAAGGGAAGGGCTACTAGGATGATTCGAGGAATGGAAAACTTACTTTATGAGAGGAGGCTCAAGGAGCTTGGCTTGTTTAGCCTAAGCTAAAGAAGGCTGAGGGGAGATAAGATTGCTGTTTATAAACACACAGATAAATAAATAGCAGGGAGGAAGAGGAGTTTAGTTAGGCGCCAGTGCTGACAAGAGCAAAGAGATATACACTGACCATCAACAAGTTTTGAAATTAGATTAAGTTTTCTCACCATCAGAGAAGTGACGTTCTGGAATAGCCTTCCAAAGGGACCAGCAGGGGCAAAGGCAAAAAACCTAACTGGCTTCAAGACTGAGCTTGATTTTATGGAGGGGATGGTATGATGAGACTGCCTACAATGGCATGTGGCCCATCTATGACTTGTAGTAGGAAAAATTCCCAAAGGCTAAAGAAGGGGCAATAAATGGGAAGGGCTCTGGGTTACTACAGAAAATTCTCTCTCAGGTGTCTGGTTGTTGAGTTTTGACTACATGCTCAGGGTTCAACTGAGCTCCATATCTGGGGTTGGGAAGGAATTTTCCCCCAGGTCAAATTGGCGCAGACCCTGGAGAGTTTTTTTGCCTTCCACTACAGCATGGAGCACAGGACATTTGCTGGTTTAAACTGGAATAAATGGTAGATTCTCTGGGACTTGAAGTCTTTAAATCAGGGCTGTCAATTAATTGCAGTTAACTCACGCAATTAACTAAAAAAATTAATCACGATTAAAACAATTAATCGCTATTAATCACACTTATAACAGATTACCAATTTAAATGTATTAAATATTTTTGGATGTTTGATTTCAGTTACAATACAGAATACAAAGTGCACAGTGCTCACTTTATATTATTTTTATTGCAAATATATGCACTGTAAAATGAAACAAAATTTTTCAATTCATCTCATACAAGTACTGAAGTGTAATCTCTTTATCGTGAAAGTGTAACTTACAAACGCAGATTTTTTTTTATTACATAACTGTAGTCAAAAACAAAACAGTGTAAAACTTTAGAGTCTACAAGTCCACCCAGACCTACTTCTTATTCTACCAATCACCAAGACAAACAAGTTTGTTTACATTGATGGGAGATACTATTGCCTCCTTCTTATTTAAAACGTCAGCTGAAAGTAAGAACAGTCGTTCGCATGACACTTTTGTAGTCTGCGATTCAAGGTATTTATTCACCAGATATGATAAACATTTGTATGCCCTTTCATGCTTCAGCCACCATTCCAGAGGAGATGCTTCCATGCTGAAAATGCTCATTAAAAAATGTGTCAATTAAGTTTGTGACTGTGTTTCTTGGGGTGGGAGGAGGGGGAAGAACTGTATGTCTTCTGCTCTGTTTTACCTGCATTCTGCATATATTTCATGTTGTAGCAGTCTCAGATGATGACCCAGGACATGTTTGTTTTAAGAACACTTTCAGAGCAGATTTGACAAAACACAAAGAAGGTACCGATGTGAGATTTCAAAAAATTGTTATAGCACTCCACACAAGGTTTAAGAATCTGAAGTGCCATCCAAAATCTGAGAGGGATGAGGTGTCGAGCATCCTTTTAGAGATCTTAAATGAGCAAAAATCGGATGCAGAAATTACAGAATACAAACTACCAAAAAAGAAAATCAACCTGCTGCTGGTGGCATCCGAGTCAAATGATGAAAATGAACAAGCATCAGTCCACACTGCTTTGGATTGTTATTAAGCAGAACCCTTCATCAGCATGGAAGCAAATCCTCTGGAATGGTGGTTGATGCATGAAGGGACATATGAATCTTTAGCGCATCTGGCATTTAAATATCTTGCAACGTTAGTTACAATAGTGCCATGCGAATGTCTGTTCTCACTTTCAGGTGACTTTGTAAACAAGAAGTAGGCAGCATTATCTACCCCAAATGTAAACAAACTTGTTTGTCTGAACGATTGGCTGAACAAGAAGCAGAACTGAGTGGACTTATAGACTCTAAAGTTTTACATAGTTTTATTTTTGAATGCAGTTTTTTGTACATAATTCTACATTTATACATTCAACTTACATGATAAAGAGATTGTACTTGTATTAGGTGAACTGAAAAATACATTTTTTTTTACAGTACAAATATTTGTAATCAAAAATATAAAGTGAGCTCTGTACACTTTGTATTCTGTGTTGTAACTGAAATTAATATATTTGAAAATGCAGTAAACATCCAAAAATATTTAAAATAAATGGTATTCTATTGTCAACAGCATGATTAATTTCTTTAATCACGCAATTAATTGCGAGTAATTTTTTTTAATCGCTTGACAGCCCTACTTTAAATCACAATTGGAGGACTTCAGTAACTCAGCAATAGATTATGGGTCTATCACACAAGGGGTGGGTGCGGTTCTGTAGGCTGCAATGTGCAGAAGGTTGGACTAGTTGATCATGATGGTCCTTTCTGACCTTAAAGTCTATGAGTTTATATTAACTGAACAGACAGAAGAGCTGCTGCAGCAACAGATTTCAGCAAATGGAAAAGTGTATTTACACCTACTAAACTAGACTTCAGACATAAACACCATTTGAAAAATGAAACAAATCATAAACCATTGCAGTTACTTATTGTCCTAGAAGTTTGCCAAGACAATTGGTGTAGCCAGCAATGTAGGATTATGGTGAGGATGTCAAAATCAGTCTTTTACTGACATAATCCAGGGAGTCTGCTGCAGCTGATGACTGGTATCATGGTAAGACATTTTCTAGTTCAGGAGTAAAAAAAAAAAAAAATTTAAAGGTGCAATGTTAGATTTTACTGAGTAATGATTACTAAAATTTGATAGTGCACATTAAAAAAAAACCCTTGTATTTCACAAATGCAGAACTATTCAAACAGTCTTTAGATGCCAATTGTTACTGCTTCTGCACTCAAACTTCAAAAACCTAAACCTGCAGGCTTCTGCAAAGCAGCAGTAACTTCCTTTGGGCAACTCAAGATATTTATTTACAAAGCTAACAACTAATAATTTAGACGGTCTAGAAGTTCCATTAACTTATTACTCTGTTGAATACTTAATATCTAGTATGTTGATTAAATATAGTTTATTGTGCACTTTCTATGTAAAATGGACTTTCACAGACTATCAAACAGAGAGCAAAACATGGCATTACAAGAGGACAGAGAAGTCTAAAGGTGTAAAAAACCAGGATGTAACTGTATTACATTTGAAAAAAAGTGTATTTGTATAATTGAAAAACCTATCAAAATACATACATGCAAAAAAAGAGTTCTGGCTGCATATGGAAACTTAATGTGGCATTTTGTGGCTTGAGTTCTTAATTGTGAATCTTTTTATTGTGTTTATGGAATTTCCCAGGGCATTTTTTTTTTTAAAATTGGCAATATTACATGCATATCCTGTCAGTAGGAAGAATTGAGACAGACAGCACTGAAATGACCCGAGCAAGCATCTTAGGTAGTCTGTGGAAGAGAGAGACCACTTCTTGTGAAAGTTAGAACATTTGCACCTTCCAAGACGCAACTGGGCAAGGTCTCTTCCTGCAAAACAAACCAACCAACCAACCAACCAACCATTCTTCTCCAATATACTTCTCACCTTGCAAGATCCACAGAAACTGTGATTCATTCATTCCTAACCCTTACCTAAACATATTAAAGCCACATCTACACAAGGAAATGTTACCAAAATAATTCCTATTGGAGGAAGCCCAGACAGTAGTTTCTGGCAATGTTAGTTACATGTGCTGAAAAGCAGGGCTGACTAAGGCTAGGTCTAGCATAGCAGAAGTCGGCATATCTTAGGTCGATTTACCCAGCCATGAGGACGGTGGTGAGTAGACTGCTGCTGCTCCCCCAATCGACTCCACTTCCGCCTCTTGCCGAGGAGGAGTTCCGGAGTCGACGGCAGAGCGATCAATTTTATCACATACTAAATGCGATAAATTGATCCCTGATAGATCGAACACTACCCACCGATCTGGTGGGTAGTGTAGACGTAACCATAGTAACAATAGATCCAGCTACAGGAGAAGGCAGATATGACAGCAAATGCATAAGTTAAGTAGAGTTGTACTGAGACTTTAGCGCAGGGGTCGGTAACCTCTGCTATGTGGCCTGCCCGGGTAAGCACCCTGGCGGGCCGGGCCAGTCTGTTTACCTGCCACGTCAGCAGGTTCGGTGGACTGCAGCTCCCACAGGCTGCGGTTTGCCGTCCCAGGCCAATGGGGGTGGCGGGAAGCCGCGGCCAGCACATCCCTGGCCTGCGCTGCTTCCCTCCGCCCCCATTGGCCTGGGACAGTGAACCACGTCCAGCGGAAGCCACTGTCCGCCGAACCTGCTGACGCGGCAGGTAAACAAACTGGTACAGCCTGACCGTGTGCCAGAGGTTGCCGACCCCTGCTTTAGCCTTATCTCCCCTAAGTTTCCTCCCTATGGGATCAGCAGCAGCATTCTGTTGCAAAATCCCCTAGTTTTGCCAAAGCCTCCATACAACTCTAGTTCACTTATGTATCTCCTCTCCTATCTGCCGATTTCCTCTGCTAGGTCCTCATTGTGCCTTCTTCCATGCCCAACCATTAGCCTTGGAACAACCTTTCACTTTTTGTGAGCCATTCAACCACTTACTCTTAAATTCCTCCTTAAACAGCCACCCACCTCTATCAACACTTTCAGAGATGATTCACACACATGCAAAAAAAAAAAAATTCTGTTCAAACAGAAACAGAAAATTCTAAATCTGCTCAATCTGTTCTCTGATCTACATTCCCACCCCATCATTTTCTTTCCACAATTCTTCTCTCTACTATTTACCTTCTGTTGCTTTTCATCTCTGCCGGTTATAATGCTACAGTACATGCACTAACACACCCTTCTTGAACACCTCCTGCCAGCCTACTACCTACTTCAGGTTCTGGTGAAACTGTCACCACTTCATGTGTTTTAATTTCCCAAGTCTGCAGTTGGCCATGCTACTTGAATGGGGGCTCATTTTCCTAACTCAATGTTCACATACTCAAGGTGGGGTGGGGAAACAGAGAATTCACTCTGCTGTGGCTCACAAGCACTGTATCCTGCCAAGATCACAGACGGGGAAGACACAATGGCTGAAACGTGTGTATTTTGGTTGAATGGCACATGGCAAAGTGAGGTCCTATGCAAATACACAGACCTAAAGACACCACTGATCATGACCACTATATAGCATTCAAAGAACCAAAACAAGTGATTGTGATGAGTTTAAGAAATATTAATAAAAGCAATGTATAGTTTTGTATGCACACACACACACAATATATTGGGACAAAGTTCTTCCTCTACCTTGGTGGTCCTGCGCTTATTGGTGGATTTCCTTGCCTCACAGATTCACCCTATGGGTCAGAAAACAGCCCAGAGACCCTCCCCTCTGGTAGAAGCCACAGTCCAGGTCAATTCATCCTGTGTTTGATCAGGAGTTGGGAGGTTTGGGGGGAATCCAAGCCCGCCTTCTCCTCCGGGTTCCAGCCCAGGGCCCTGTGGACTACAGCTGTCTAGAGTGATTCCTGGTACAGTTGCATGACAGCTACAACTTCCTGGGCTACTTCGCCATGGCCTCCTCCTAACATCTTCTTTATTCTCACCACAGGACCATCCTCCTGATGTCTGATAACGCTTGTACTTCTCAGTCCTCCAGCAGTATACCTACTCACTCTCAGCTTCTTGCACGCCTCTTGCTCCTAGTTCCTCAGGTGTTCTCATTAGCCTGGAGCAGCCCCTGCTCTGGTAACTCAGGGAATAGAAAACTGCTTATCCAGTGGCCAGTATATTTCCCTTCTACTACTCTGCTGTTCCCAACTCGCCTGGTTCTATCACTATATATAGTGGGCTACTGGAACAAACCATTCATGGACGAGACAAGAGAATCTGGAATAGATGGAATGCTACTACAAGTAGACCTTAATGAGGAGAGGGATATATGAAACGAATGGAGGGACTATGGATGGACAAAAGACCTACATCCACACTTACTGAGAAACAGCTAGTTACCCAACGCTTCAACATAGTAAAGAGGAAGCTGCTCTCACCAGCTTGAGATAGACCAACTCCACATTACATCCCAGACTGCAAGAAGACCTGGAAGAAAAGTGGATGTGCAGCCCACACCTGAAGCGCTGAAACTTCACTGCCACCCCCTCCATTGCAGAGCACAGCAGGCTGATATGAGGCATAAGATCATGGAGAAACTAGCTACAGTCAATCTCCGAGACCGATCACCAAGGCTCAGTGTGAGAAGTACCATCAGATAGTATGTTAGAAGATGCCAATAGAGCCTCATGACAATCCCTACTACCACCATAACTCAAACCATGAACTGGTATACGCTACAGCCTCTGTAATCCTGGAGATGCTTGGCTACACTATCAAGAAGAACAACAGTATGCACCCACCCTGGAAAATGAGTTGGGGAGGATAAGATTTCAAGGCGACTCGGAGAGAAGTTTAGTCAGCTGGTGGAACTACAGAAGGGTGTAGAGATTAAGGATAAGGACTCCAGGCTACTGAAAAATACAAGGGCCTGACTCCATCTTGAAGCCCTAGAGACTGCTAAACAAAGGCTCACAGCACTGGCTACCAAGGCTAAGGAGATACACTAGGAAAGCAGGAGGCCAAAAAAGTAAATGCCCTGTTCTGCAAAAAGAACATCCAAAGGTGTACTCCCAACTGCAGTGCAACAACACAATAACAGCAGAGCCACCAGCAGCAGAACACTGAACAGTACTGGAGAAACATATGGGAGAAAGAGAAGACTCATAACACAGTGCAAAGGGGCGGCAGGACCTGAGAACAGAGCACAGCAATCTCCAGAACAGAAACCAGTCACCTTCACAGTTCAGAAGACATCTTCAGCAGGGGTCAAGAACACGAAGAGCTGGACAGCACCTGGACGAGACATGATCCACACCTACTGGCCTAAAGAAACTAACAGCAGTGCATTGAATGCCTAGCAGCACAGATGACCAGCTGTTAGCAGCAGGCTCCACCCAAACTGGCTAACACAAGGAAGGACAGTGCTGATCATGAAAGACCGCTAGCAAGGGAACAGAATCCGTCCAACTACGGCCAATTAACCTGCCTCCCCACCAACAACATGGAAAGTCCTATCCAGGCATCATAGGCCGCCACAGCTACAGGACCATTCATGGGCCAGTACATGAGCACAGCTCAGAAGGGCATTGGGAACACCACCAGAGGCTCAAAATCACCAGTTCCTCATAGATAGAGCAGTCGCCCAAGGACTCAAGATTCTAGGACAGACCAATCTGAGCACAGCCTGGATTGACTACAGGAAAGCCTACGACTCAACTGCCGCCACGTCGATCTGTGAATGTCTGGCCGCTATACAAAGTCAACAGAAACTAAGGACGATTCCTCAAGAACTCAATGCGACTATGGAAGACAACATGGAAGTCAACTCAAGGCCAGCTTGCACAAGTGGCCATCAAGTGTGGCATATACCAAGGTGATGCACTTGTCCCGCTCTGCTGTTCTGCATATAGGCTTAAACCCCCTCAGCCAGATAATTCACAAGGACTGGCTACTGGGTACAGGTTCAGGAGTGGAACTATACATCAGCCACCTCCTCTACATGGATGACATCAAGCTGTATGCTAAGAATGAACGAGACATCGACTCGCTAATCCACCTGACGCAGATCTACCAAGTGAGGATATCTGGATGTTATTCGGACTGGAGAAGTGGGCCGGATGGTAGTGAGAGAGGGAAGGTCGTCAAGACTGATGGGTGTGGAACTACCAGCGAGCCACATAGCAGACATACAGACCAGCTACAAGTACCTTGGCGTCTCACAGTCACATGGAAACCACGATGAGGAGCAAGGAAGACAGCAACATCCAAGTATCACCAAAGGATTAAGACAGGTCCTGAAGAGCCGCACAGTGGGGAAAGAACAAGATCCACGCCATCAACAGATATGTCCTGCCGTCATCAACAGACCCTGCCGGTATAGTGAGCTGGCAAAGGAGACATGGAAGCTGCCCGATGTGAAGACCCGGAAGCTCCTCACAATGCACGGAGGTTTCCACCCCAAGTCCAACACCCAGAGACTGTATATACCAGCCGGAAAGAAGGCGGGCGGGGGCTTGTGGTGGCGTCAAAGCCATTGTCCTGCCGAACCCGAACATCCAGGAGTACATCAGTAAGATGGCCCCAAAGAGATGAGCTGCTGAGAGAATGCCTGAAGGCAGCAGCAGACATGGGAGAAGACCAAGCAGAAGAAGTGCCATGGCAAGACAAGACCCTGCATGGGATGTACCATCGACAGGTAGCTGAGGTGGCTGACATTGGGAAAATCCTACCAGTGGCTGGAAAAGGGCTGGACTAAAAGACAGCACTGAGGCACTGATCATCTAGCAGCACCAGGAACAGGCACTGAGCACCAGATCCATTGAAGCAGGGTCTACCACACTAGAGGGACCCAAGGTGCATCACTGTGCAGAGAGGCCTCAGAGACAGTCCACACATAGTGGCGGGTGTAAGATGCAGGCAGGAACAGCATACACTGAACGGCACAACCAAGTGGCTAGCATTGTGTACAGGAACATCTGCACAGCGTATGGGCTAGACGCTCCAAGACCAGATGGGCAGATTCCACAGAAGGTTGTGGAGAATAGCAGGGCTAAGATTCTGTGGGATTCACAGATCAGACGGACAGGCAGGTACTGGCCAATCAACCAGACATCGTGAGGTAATAGACAAGGAGCAGAAGACGCGGTGGTGATAATATAGCAGTGCCAAGTGACAGCACATCAGGAAGAAGGAATATGAGAAGCTGGAGAAGTACCAGGGCCTGAAAGAGTAAGAATGTGGAGGAGCACTTGGGGCCCTGGACTGTGATCCTAAGCTGGTGAGTGGGCCTCAAACTAGATCCCAGGAACAACATCAGAGCTCTCTGTCCAGAAGAGTGCAGTGCTAGGAACAGCTAAGATACTGCGCAGAACCCTCAAACTCCCAGGCCTCTGGTAGAGGACCCGTGGTTGAGGAAGACACATACCACCCATAGGGGTGAGAGGGGAATTTTTTTTTTTTATATTATATATATATATATATATTTATTTCAAAAGATTTAAATTCCTAATTTCATACTAAGATATAAGATGTTCAAAATTAAGAACATACTGTTAAAGAATTTTTAAAAATTTACTGCATGCTACTCAAGCTTCAGATCTGAAGCATTAGATATATGCTGCTCCTTGTCAATGTCATACTTGGAGGTACTATAGGACTAAATGCCAAGGGAACGCAGACTGAGAACACCATACTGAGATAGGTGCCCAGATTTGTTCTGCAATTAAATGTTAAAACTTGAGATCCTTAATGATAAGCGTTCAGCACAAACATTAATTACATTTCACAGCCTGATTCCCTCCGATGAGCACAGAAAGTTGCTATAGGTCTTTTGCTTTAAAAATGCTCATCAATTTAAGTTCTAAATCATGGCTTGATATTTAGAAAAAATAAAGTGAGGTAGTTGAGGAAGAGAAGATATATCTTTGAAGAGATACATACCTATTGCAAAATCGCTATCTAAAACCCAACTTCTGCAGGAAGCAGAGGCATTTTACAACAGTTTCAAATAACTTATTCAAGTTAATGGAAGTGGCACTGACAGGATGCAGGAGAGCTGTGTTTAACATTTGTTGGCTAGAGGAAACAACGAAGATCCTTTGAGGATGGCAACATAAGTAAAAAACGATAACGATGGAGCACATAGTCCATTCTAGAAACAGGGGAATAGAACATCCCAATCTCTGCAAAAAAGAAAATTTAAGATAAAGGAGAACCCCATCGGATGATTTTTTCCCCTCACTTTCTGATTTGTTATAGGGCAGAAGCAAATCCATTAAAATATATTTCATCACTTGTCTAATCCCACTTAAAATGCAAAGAAACAACGCATTCACAATTATGCACAGGAGTGTAACGCTTGTTTGGGAGATATATAGATATAGCTATTATATATTTCAACAATAGATAATACTTACTTTGTTTTAGTAATAAATGTTGGGCTCATCACAGAAAGTGTGTCTTTCTCAAAAAATTTTTTTTACATGCTTCTGAATTCTATACTAGAATAATATAAATTTATCATCTTAGTTTAAAATTAGAAACACTAATATTTATTTTAAAGAACTTTTGACAACTTTTTTTAAACCATATCATGCAAAATCGTACTAGATTCTCATAAATCTTTTTGCATTGTTCCATAAACCTTAAAGGATTTAGGCATCTTCTAGACATGAGAAAATCTGAATAATCTTTATAATAGAAAGCACAAATAAGGAGGAAGTGATGCACTATAAAACTATTCTACAAATATTATGGAACAGAATGAACACATTTCATTTGAGATGGTTTACAGACACATCATCCTGTTTTATTTCAGTTTTACTATGTTACATACAGTATACGAAAAGCCAGTGATTAAACAAAATATCTTCTGCCTTCTGTATACTCCTATTTCTTAAAAGGACCTATTCCTATAGAAAAGTCCATTTCTACAGGATAGTAATGAAATATGAATGTTTCATTATATATTAAACAGCAAGCACAATAATCAAGTAGATGCAAATAATTTCTATGTTACTGTCACGACTACAGAGCAAATTGTCCCTTACATCCCTGTTAGTCCCTCTTAAGTACACTCTACTGATAGGCCTGGCTCTCTGAACCTCACTGTGGCTGGAAACACATGATCCAATTACTCTTATCCCTGGTCTACACTGGAGGGGGGAATTGATCTAAGTCAGGGGACGGCAACCTTTCAGAAACGTTGTGCCAAGTTTCCATTTATTGACTCTAATTTAAGGTTTCGCGTGCCAGTAATACATTTTAATGTTTTTAGAAGTTTTTTTTCTATAAGTCTATAATATATAACTAAACTATTGTTGTATGTAAAGTAAATAAGGCTTTAAAAATGTTTAAGCAGCTTCATTTAAAATTAAATTAAAATGCAGAGCCCCCCAGTCTGTCGGCCAGGATCCGGCCAGTGTGAGTGCCAGTGAAAATCAGCTTGCGTGCCGCCTTTGGCACACGTGCCATAGGTTGCCTACCCCTGATCTAAGTTATGCAACTTCAGCTAAGCTGCCGCTCCCCCATCGACTCTGCCTGCACCTCTCACAGCACTGGAGTACAGGAGTTAACGGGAGAGTGCTCGGGGGGTCAATTTATCATGTCTAGATTAGACATGTTAATCGATCCCCGCTGGATCGATCACTGCCCACTGATCCACCTGGCAGTGTAGACATACCCTTACACTGGATCTCTTAGCTGCAGGCATCTGGTTCCTAATAGTGTTAATAACATAGTCTAACTTGGTTTCGGCACCCCTAATGGTTTCTTTCCTCAAATGGTACAAAGCACAGAGCAAAAAAAGGACCTAAATACATGGGTATTATTTTGTCAGTTCCCCTCAGACCAACTAACTCCAACTCAGGCAAGCATAAACTGACTGCCTTGACTGCAGTTTCTAACTCTCTCCCTACACGTGTTTGCCAGGCTGTCAGCTTTTCACCCATGCCCTGGATAGCCTCCTCTCCCAATTGACACAAATCCCCTCCCCTTTGTACGGTTTTGGAGGGTTAGCATCCGTTCTGATCCCAGGCTTTAGTCCTGAGAAGAGCAAACCACTCCAGCCGGAATGAACCAGACAGGTAGTTTCTTCCCCATTGATGGTTCAGCCATTGTTTCCCCCAGGAGTCTTCTTTTTGCCATTCTTTCATTTCCTGTGGGGTTTCCTCTTCTATAGATTCCTTGGATTTAACCCCTGGCATTTAGGCAAGTTAATATCATCCAGATAATAATACTGCATGCCCCCTCAGTTTAACAAATACAGATATTTCCCAGTTCTCCAGAGTTACCTAATCACATACTCATAGGTCTTCAGGCAGCAGTTTGTATTATACACATCCATTCCCTGAAGAGACCATTCAAAAAGTTATTTCAGGTTCTACACCCGCCCACATTCCATGTTAATTTTGGTGGCCTTAAAATAAAATTATCTTTTTTCAAAAGGTGTGTCTCGCTCCCAAATTGCCCTATGAAAGACCGATAGAAATAAAAAAAATCATAGAATCATAGTATATCAGGGTTGGAAGGGATCTCAGGAGGTCATCTAGTTCAACCCTCAGAGTTATGGAACTTATTACCTATTTGCATACAAAACCCCCATCTACCTTAAAAGAAGATTAAGGTTGCAAAGTCATCAAGCACTCAAAAAATAGGGAATACTATCATCCCTCTAGTGTTTATGCATTCTGATATAGTCTTTAATTATATGATCAGATATTATTTTTCCACAGGATCCTTTCCTCATTCAATGCACAAGAATGACACGTTGTTCAAGGAATGAGGCAGCTGGGTCATTTTTTTTTTTTTTTTTTAAATCCCCATCTGTGTACCTAAGTGACTTCAAAGCACAAGTTCTATTGAGTTCAAACTCTGAGGGAGGATAGCCTGGTCAAAATATTTCTACTCTCTTGACTTCTGGAAGTTCAATATGACAGATGGTGGTTACAAATATGGTACAGGCTATTAGCTCATGAGTTTTGTTAGACTTGGTGTTCTCGCAGTGAAGAAGTTAATGGATTTCTGGACATGTCTTTTTCAGCAGAGATAAGCATTTTACACATGAAACAACTTAGTAGAAAAAAGTACGTAAAATCTGAAATTCTACTGACAATTATGAAATTAAAGAAACAAGTACAGAACATCCACGTTAGCAGTTTAGAGACTACAAAATAAGATGTAAAGAACTAGCAACAAGTAAAAATAATTTAAGAAAAAACAAAGAAAAGTTATTTTTGTGAAAATTTTCTCCACCTTGATGAAAGTTACTTTTGCTGACAATGGGTGCAACTAAACAATGCAAAACAAAATGTAACTGTAAATGCAGCCAAAGACAAACCAAGTGCAGCATCACTTCAAAAACTGAGATTAAAAAATTTTAAACAAGGTTTTATTTTTCTGCATACTGTAGCCTCTTTGCCCGCCCAATCACATTTACGCTGCCCCCAACCTTCTGTTTCCCTGGTCCCCACTTCAGTCTCATTTTCTGCTTCTCCACATTCCTCTTGTAGTCCGCCTGAGCCCACACAAGGTGAATATAGGGCTAAGACTCTTGCTAAAGGCCAACTAGCTTCAGCCTCATTATAAACATTGTGAGGTGGCATCCATCTTCACTAGGGACAGCCTCACTTTCACCTGCTAATGTCATAGGAAAATGGTAGCCATCTTTCTTGAGGCTCCAGTCCCACTAAGGACAGTAAGGGAAAATATGAATTTGAAGTCAAGTACACCTCTACCCTGATATAATACAGTCCTCGGGAGACAAAAAATCTCACCGCATTATAGGTGAGACCGCGTTATATCAAACTTGCTTCCCTCTCCGTTCCTTGTTCCCTGACCGCCCCCTACAGAGACCCCCACCCCTAATCAACCCCAGGATCCTACCTCCTACCCAACTATCCTGTCCCCTGACTGTTCCAACCCCTATATACCCCCGCCCCAGCCCCCTGACAGGCATTCACCGGTAGCTGTGGGAAGCGGAGCAGCCCGGCCCCAGTCCGGTCCACTTCACCAGCTCCCAGCTGTGGCACTCCGCTTCCCGCCATCGGTAAGTGCGGGGAGGTTGGGGAAAGGATGTCCTTCTGCACTCACCTGCGGCAGGCAGAAGAGTGACGCGGCCCCAGCCCACTCCGCTTTCCTTGCCCTGGCCTCAGCCATGTCACTGGGGGGCATCTGGGGATAGGTCCTGCACTCACCTGCAGAGGGAAGTGGAGTGCCACGGCTGGGAGCAGGCAGAGTGGAGCTGACTGGGGCTGGGCTGCTCTACTTCCTGCCGCCGGTGAGGGTGGGGAGGTTGGGGAAAGGATGCCCACCGCACTCACCGGCAGCAGGAAATGGAGTGACACAGCCCCAGCCTGCTCCACTCTGCCAGATCCCAGCCACGGCGCTCCACTTCCCGCTGCAGGAGCGCAGGGAGGTTGGGGAAAGGACGCCCACTGCACTCATGTGCGGCGGGAAGTGGAGTGCTGCAGCTGGGAGCTGGCAGAGTGGAGTAGGCTGGGGCTGGGCTGTTCCGCTTCTGCCACTGCTGGTGAGTGCGAGGGAGATTCCTTCTCCCAAGCCCCCTCCCCCAAGTGACAAGGCTGGGGCCAGGGAAGCAGAGTGGGCTGCTCCCAGTTCCCCACTAATCCCCCGGGCCACTCTGGGACTGCGGGGCCCCCAAAAGTGCCCTCTCACAGCTCCTGCCCCCCAGACCCTGGATGGGAGCCCGACTGCTCCCGAGACCCTCTGCCCCAGCCTGGCCCGGCACCCTTAACACACTGCTCAGAGCAGCGCATCAGAGCTTTACCACGTTGTATGTGAACCCGCGTTATATTGGGTCATGTTATATCAGAGTAGAGGTGTATCAGGAAGTAATGAGAAGCCTTAAAATCTCCCAAGTATTAGAAGAAGACTTGTCTTAAGTCACGTGATTTGGCAACTGTGAGGAGGGCAGCTGCTACTGCTGCATTTGCTGCTCCCCATTCCCATCCCACCCCCAATCTGGAGCTCTAGCTCTCTGCCTACCATATATAGGCAGTGATGTGCAACTTGGACCATATGCAGTGCAGATAAAAGTCAGTGTGATCTGCGGAAATAGGGCATGCTCAATGTAGTTGCAACCAAACTCAGTGGGGACAGAGAATGTTCAATGCAAAAAGAATGTCCAGTGATTCTAGCACCCAACCACAAAAAAAAACAACAAAAAAAAATCTTTAAAAAAAAAAATCACGTCAAATAGTGATCAGAGGCTTAACATGCAGGCTTAGTCTACATTTAAAAGTTTTATGACCATAACTCTGTGAATTAGGGATGTGATTTTTTGCCAACACGTTTATACTGGTAAAAACTCTTGTGCAGACACTATTATACCCAAATAAAAGGTATCTTATATTGCTACAGCTTATTTAAGTTCCCAAACCAGAATAAAGTATTCCAGTATACGCTTCTATAGCAGTATGACTATGACCACTATAATTTTACTGGTATAGTTAAGGCAGTACATGTTTAATGTAGACAAGCCCTCATCCAAACAGTGATGGATTTTCATAGGAAAAACAAAAGATACTTCCCTAAGGCAAGAGCTACATGCCTGCCAAATTTCAAGCCCTTACTCCAAAGTATGGAGACACTAGTGCTTCTCACAGATATTCCTATAAGAATTTAACATTGGTAAAACAATGTATTACTCCACTAACTTCATTCTGAGCAATGGCTGTACTGTTAAAATATTCAGACTGAGGCAAAGACCTCATATGTAAACTGAGCCTTGAAAAAGTTTCACAACAAGAGAGTTATAAGCAACTGAAAATAGGAGCTTATAGTTGAAAGTGTTAATCAACCTTAACTGTATTAGCCTCTGCCAGCTATATCTGTAATGTTTTAAAGATTCATATCCATAAATGTATGATTTTAAAGAAAACACCAATACTAAAAATAGTGTGCAAATGGAGAGAAAAATAGCCTGTTCAATTTAAACATCAGACGTGCCTATCACTGTAATATCTAGGTATACGCATAAAGAGGCAATATATGCAATGAAAAACAAACAATTATAACGTCTTTGAATAACAGAGACCTATCTATGGCCCTATACCAGTGCAATAGCCTAAAACTGTTTCGTAAAATTATGAACTCTTTAAAAAAAAAAAAAAAAAAAGTTAGTTAGCATACAATGTTGTAAGAGGTTGGGTGTTCTTCATGATCTAAGCATGCAAAAAGCACAAGAAATACAAAAATAAGGATATTCTTGTATCTTGAATTTTTTAATGGAACCTCTAGCTACCCTAAGCTATAACCCACACATGCATGTCTAATCATAATTCAGTTATATGTACAAAGGTATTTATTTTTATGTGAGCATGTTTTTTCTTTCACTGAGCAATTCCAACCATATGAAAGCAAGGAGATATATATCATAATACATTTAAATTCATTTACTAAAATAATCTTAGGGCAAATGAATCAATGACACTGGCAATAAAATCCACCATAAAGATTGTTTTAAACATAGATTTTAAAAAACAACATTCTATAACATGACAATTACTGAACCTTGTATTTTGTCATTTGTCAAATATACTCAGCTTTATAGCATGCTTTCAAAGATTCTTGAAACACGTTAGATCACAGTAACACATTTGCTAAATCTAATTTCCAGCTATTACACTTCTTCAGCCAAACCACCCAGAGTAATTTGTACATGCTATACAGGGATCCTACAGTTGTCCATCAACACATCAAATCAGGCAGGCTCTTTATCATGAACTTGCTGATAACACTTCTAAGGAAAAGGAAATAAATATGTGGTAGATTAACAAGACACTTGTCACTTGGCATCTCTGAAGATGTGAGGGGAAAAAATTCACCCCCAACACACACTTTTTTTGTTTGGGGGGAAAAAAAACAAACAAAAACAAAGAGACAAAAACTGTTTTGAATAAAGATATGCTGTCAAGAGCAGACTATCTATAAAGACATAAAAGAATTTAATAGGTACAGTTTTTATTATCAGCATGACCAAGAGTGGTACACTGTTGAGCTTTCATCCTCTCCATGGTCAATTAAGAACTCTCAATCTTAGACTCTGAAATGTAGGCAGCAGAACGCCCTCATTCCCACATGAATGAGTGCTTCAAAAATCAGTACAATGAATCTATGACCATTACAAAATTAGCCAACTCAAAACAGAAAAATAAGTCACTGAACAACTTCCAAACAGATAAAACACTGTCCCATTGTTACAGTGATAATCTGGCACACTGGAGACCCAAGTTCAACTCCCTTCTTTGCGACCAACATCCTATGTGGGCCATTAACAAGTCATTTAGTCTGTCTGTATCTCAGCTCTCCATTCATAAAGTAAGAATATCATCTCCCAACCTCTCAGGGGTTTTGAGAGAACAAATTTGAGATTATGAGGCTCTTAGGTACCACGTTAATGGAGACCATATAAGGAATTAAGATAGAATCACAGTCACAAATACCATCTATTCTATCTATCACAAGGATTGAAAAACTGACTACAAATTTTCAACAAGAACACTCAGATGGCTTCACAATTAACAAAGAACGATACATGGGGAAGTACTGAATTTGAGGTGAAGGAAGAATATCTAATGTGGTGCGTCAGTGATTTGAATTAGTCCCAGTCTTATTAAGTATTTCATTAGTATGTCTAAAAGGAATACACAAAAAGTTAATGAAACTAACAGATGATAATGAAGGAGCTGAATACTAGGTAGGGCAAAGGAAAACCACGAGGAGGTCTTAGACTGGAAACAAGGGAAGAACACATAACGAAACTGAACTTGGGAAAAATCAAAGCATATGAAAATAAACATGGGAGAAACAATCCAAAGCCGCTGATATTCAAGTCTGGAATACAGTCATGCCAGAGAGACAAAGTAATAGGCATGACAGTAGACCACAAGTTAGATTTGAATTTGTAAAGGGAAGTGGCAGTAAAAGAAGCTAATGCAGCTTTAACCCTGCAGTATATCAACCATGGCTCTATGCCACTCAAAGAGATGATGTTACTATGTCAGAATAACGGGATGCTTACATCAGTAGGAGACAAACTTAAGTGTAGACACACGCACAACTAGGTTGACGTAAACTGACTTGCGCTGATCTAACTTGGCAATGCAGAAAAATCTGAGTCAGTGATATTCAATAGGCTATGAAATAGTTTCCCAAAGGACGTGAAAGAAGTCCTGTCACTTGGTAAATTTAAAGCTGAATGCAACACTAGGGAAAAAAATCTGTAGGGAATAAACCCGAACTAGCAGGATTAGATAGCATTTTAGTGATGGAAGAGAGGTTATGTCCAAATACTCATTATAAAAAGCATTTTAAAAAAAATTGTAAAGTTAACTCTGTAAGGATGGATACGAAAATCAAAGAAAATATGGGATTGGTAGAAAAAGCATGTGCCCACCTATCTCATTTGATTGTCGTGGGGCATGCTTTGTTCCTTCCCATTACATACAAGAAAGGGATAAACCGAGAGTGAAAGGAATCTGAATGAGGACTCTCTACCCAGAATTTTTTTATGAAATGTTGACAATCCTTTGGAGAGTCTCCCCCCCAACACTACTAAATTTTACCTTCTATTGCATGTTAAAATGCATCATAAGACCAGACACCCGCTTCTGAAGTCCTGAGTTTGAGTCCCTTTCAAGATACAAATGGGAACTGCCCTCATAGCAGGAGCTTTAAGTGTCTCAGAAACACGTTTACCTCGTTCTGAAAATGTTGCATCAACAACACCTTTAAGCTGTCAGAAAGCAGTTGGACACTTTGTCCTTTACTGTTTACAAAGTTAAAAGCAGTGTTTGTAGAAAATGCCTTAATTTTTACTTTTACTATTCTGACTGGAAGATTTTCCTCACATATGGGTGATATTTTTTCTTCTGTGCTGGATTTTTGAACACTGGATTATTTCTTGCTAATACCAGAAAAAGGAATCAGCTTCTGATATAAACAAAGGACATTTTAAATAACTTCGTACAAAATGTGTAGCTTTGGTCTGCAGGGTAACTCTCCTAGTTATGATGCGCTCCTTGCAGATGTAATTGCAACTACGAATGCTATTAAATGGGCAAAAACAGGATACACAAGATAGAGGCTGAAACAGGTTCTTGGTCAAGCACAAAGAACATAATTTAAGGTCTGGTCAGCAAAAATTCATCTTTACAGAGGTCTTTTCCTATCAGATACCACAATAAACCTTGTGTCACAGGTAGGCAGGGAGAGCCAAAAGGGTTCTTATCTTAGAATACATGACAGATTTACAATTTGAACTTACAATCGCAGCTGAAACAACACCAAGTTACATACAGTACTTCTGGTGGCAACTGTGTCTTGGAAACCAGGGTTTCACTGGCTTATTCAACCTGACCTACAAAGAAGGGAAGGAGGAAGTCATGCCAATGTTTGTTTTGTTTCTTTGCGATCCATAAAGGCAGCAAGTAAGTTTTTTTTAATAGGGAGGTTGGCATTTTCCCCACCCATATGAGAAATTCAGGTTCTCTCTATTCTGCTTTGCTCAAAAGGGCAGGGATTTCTGGAGACTAAACAGAGGTACTTCAAAAGTGAAACCTGAGTGACAGAGTGGAAAGAGATTTTTCATCAACCTATGTAAAAACCTGTTTGTTTGAAAAACCTGAAAAGAAATATAGCAGAACCTCAGAGTTACAAACAACATAGTTATGAACAGATCGGTCAACCACACACCTCATTTGGAACCTGAAGTACACATATAAGAATCATATCAGTTTACGCCCTCAAGGGGTCAAAATCCCACAGCAGAAGAGAGTCAACAGAAAGACAACGTATTGAAAAGTTAAGCCAATGCACCAGCTTGTTGGCCAGCTACATTGCTGTAAATATACATTATTATCTTAAATGCACTATGTATCATTTAAATATCTGTATTTGTCATGACCAACTATTCACCGATTTATGTTTAATATTTACTTTCTATACATATTTTAATGCCTATTTATAACCAAATAGAAATATGAATTACCCATTTAATTGTATTATCTGTTTTGCATCAGATAAGAATTCAAATTCTTCTCATGTAGTGTATAACTTCTGTTCTTTATATATCACACACAGTAACATCTGTTCATACATGAGGGATTTTGAATTCAAAATTAGTACATTTCAAATTCATAACATCATCCATAAAAACATCATTTTCGTTGCTACAGAGATGTTATAAAAATGATGGGCTAATGGGTTTTAGCAAGCAATAGCCTGAAGCCAACATAAAAATACTTCTTACTAAAAAGCTAATGTGAAAAATTTTATTAAAGAAAACTTAAAATAAAATATTAACATACTACATTGTATATTACTTATTAAGGATCAGGTTAATATTCAAAGAACCTGGCAACAGATTCTGGCTTCCTGGCTAGGGAACCCTCCTCCTCTGAGTACACTAAAAAAAAAAAAAAAAAGTGACCAAATTTCTAAATATCCATCCTCTTTCGAGCACTTCTCTTGTGTACATACTTGGTATGCAAGCCCTTCCTTTACAAGAACAGCCCATATTTTCTATACCACAATTCCATAGGAGGAGGAGTCACAATTTTCCAACAATGCACAATACAAAGTCTGGGTACCAACAATAAATTAATTTGTTGTTTTGTTTAAAATGTAAATCTTCTTTACTAGAGCAATATGCAAGTAGGTCAGGAGAACTCCACAAAGAAAGTAGTTTGTCATAACATGAATCTCTTCAATAATTTCCTCCTGAAAACTTTAATTGCTGGACACAACCACCACATATGCACCCTTTTCCCCACAATCCCTTCCTCAGAATGTCACCTTCCCAGCAAAAATATGATGGATCTTACTTGGAGTCAAATACCATCTATACTGTAATTTACATTTTTTCCTTTCTGAGTTACACAAATTAAAGATGTATATCCCCTTTCCCATATATCAATTTCTTTGTCCAAGCACACCTCTCATCTTTTCATCTGGGTCATCTTATCAAGAACGTTTTCAATCAAGATTGTATACATCTTAGAAATTAAATCTTTAGTTCCAGCTTGCTCCTAGGTCAACTCTTCAAAGAGTGCTTAAAGGTCTTATTTGAGTTTTGTGCGATAGTCTATTGTTAACCCAACTAATTACATGGTTTAATTGTGATGCATAATAAGTCAAATTAGGGAAAGCTATTCCACCAGACTCTGTAGGTTTATAAAGTACTTTAGAACAAACCCTTTGTCTTTTATGTTTCCATATGAATTTTAATAGTACATCCTGCCATGTTTGTAATGTCATGTCAGGGGTACTAACTGGGATACGCTGAAACTAAAGTAACAATTTTGGGAGTATGCAGTGGTGTTGTAGTCTTCTTAGTCCCAGGATATTAGAGTGACAAGGTGGGTGAGGTAATTTCTTTTACTGGATCAACTTCCATTGGTGAGAGTGTTATGCTTTCAAGCTTACACAGAGCTCTTCTTCAGGTCTAGACACTCCTCTTTACTAAGGCTACCCTGCCTAGCCAAGAAATTTCATGTTTTGCTCCATTCCTTCAAACCTTATTATTTTATTCCACATTGGAGAATAATTTGCCTGAAAATGCAGAGTTCTTCGGCTAATATCAGATAGATGCCTGCCAGTAACAAACCCAGATTGGTCAGAGTGAATATACTGCGGCAAGATGACACTCAATCTGTCTGCGAACATGGTATAAATTTTAGTATCCACATTAAAGAAATAAATCTGTATGATGCACAATTGGTAAGCACCTTCCTTCTTTAGGGATGACCACAATTTTTGCCTCTTTCCATGAATCTGAAATCTCATTTCCCTGCACTACACAAACAACTAACTCAGTTAAAATAGGTACCAATGCTTGCTTTAGAGCTCTGAAATGCTTCCCAGAAAACCCACTGAAGCTTTACTGGATTTTAAATTCTTAATTACAACTTCAACATCCTCTGCAGCAATTTGGCTATCAAGATGTGATGCTATATGTCTGAATATGACCATTTATATAATTGATATTGCCACTGTTATACAACAAATTCCCAGATTCATGGCAAAGGATATAAAAGACACTGTGATAAACTATTTCACATTTGGGGACAATGTATACCTTCAAGTTAGCGGCACAACTATGGGTACCCATATCATAGCTTCCTACTCAGATTTGAACCTTAGCGTTCACAAACTGAGAAGCTAGCATGAACCCCTCCTAAGCTTAATTACCAACTTAGATCTGATAGCCTGCCACCAACCATGAATTCCAGTGCCTGGTATACTTGGGTCCCCCAAAACTCCCTGTGGGACTCCAAGACTCAGATGCCCTGAGTCTCCTAACAAAGGGAAATAAACTATT